>NC_086068.1:8800445-9100806 GCF_947568885.1 Cydia strobilella | reverse complement strand
ACGTTAACGCTTGAAACCCTATTTAATTTTAACAATGATTATACGCTTAGGATTCAATTATAGAATCCCTCGCTTCGTTCAGGATTCAATGTACGCCCTCGCCGTAAATATGTAATTTTGCTCCCTTGTGACACAATCTAGTATTGGTGGGATTTCACTACTTTTTGTAGGTTACTTATGACAATCTTCCATCCCCTAATTTAAAGGAAGGGGGCTGATTTAATAAAAAATCCTGAAATACGTATTTTATTATTTACGAGGGCTGCTACTTATGTATCCGGAAAAGTAAAAAAATAACAAAAATCTATAGTTATTTATGCCTTTATTGTTTTTATATTTGTTCGCCAAGATGAACGATGTACTTTTTCATACGTTGAAACCACTAGATAGCACTTTTCCATTCTGATTTTGGTATACAAAATGGCTTGTTCACGATGTTTTATTTTTTTAACAGCCGGGGATGTTCATGTAATATCTTACAAATGCCGACATACCCAGCCCAGAGACGCCTCTATCTCGCTATATGTACTAAGACGATCATGCAATAGCCGAGATTTGGATCGTTTTTAGGGTTCCGTAGCCAAATGGCAAAAAACGGAACCCTTATAGATTCTTCATGTCTGTCTGTCCGTACCTATGTCACAGCCACTTTTCTCTGAAACTATAAGAACTATACTGTTGAAACTTGGTAAGTCGATGTATTCTGTGAACCGCGTTAAGATTTTCACACAAGAATAGAAAAAAAAACAATAAATTTTGAGGCCTTCCCATACTTGATCCCAAAAATGATATTGAGGTTTCTAATATAATTTGTTTTCTAAACTGAATAGTTTGCGCGAGAGACACTTCCAAATTGGTAAAATGGGTATCCCCCTCCCCCCCTGTAACTTCTAAAATAAGAGAATGATAAAACTGAACAAAATATATGATGTACATTACCATTACCATGCAAACTTCCACCGAAAATTGGTTTGAACGAGATCTAGTAAGTAGTTTTTTTGAATACGTCATAAATCTTAAACCGCAATTTACTTTTTTTCACTCACGTTTCACATAAAAAATACATTGTTAAAATTATGTAATGTACGGAACCCTTGGTGCGCGAGTCCGACTCGCACTTGGCCGGTTTTTTTTTAATTCGCCCGTAAGTCGGAAAAAGTCGATCCGTACATTATTTTTGAGTTAATCAACGCCGAAAATCGTAAAAAAATCATCGCACGCAAATTTTTACAAGTAAAACCAAGACGGAACAAGCAATTTATTGAATGGCGCTACAATGTAAAAGTACTAGAAGTTGTTCATTTTCACGACAGATTTGCCCCCTACCCATATTTTAAAAAGACTGGGATACTAACTTTAACAGGAGATATAAGTATTTTTTCTACATTATAATTATTAAGATATTAAGAGGAAACCTACCGGGAAACCCGAATCCGAAAATTCGCTATCTGCCTCTTTATCGCTCGAATATGCAAGAGCACGATACTCTCAGATTGTGGTAGTGGCGCCCTGGCAGAGTTTTGCCTAATATTCCCTACTGCATTCCAGTCAAGGGCCTGACCACAGATTATATAATACTTCTTGCCTGACACTCTTTCATAGAAAAAGATAGTCTTATTGCGATTCCTATAAGAGGAAAGAGAAAATAGTGCCATGCTTTGTCCTTATCACCGACCGGGTGGCATGATGGCATCATAGGTAGGTGGCGATGGTGAAATACCGAAATTTATAAGTGAAAGAGAAAAAATCCTATGCTGCCCAAATTGTATATGAATATACCCCCGGTCGCTCGATTGCGCGTCTATAACTATAGTTTGTCAAAGGACTGTCTCATTTCAAACATAGACAGAGATAATCATACTATAGTTTGTCAAAGGACTGTCTAATTTCAAACATAGACAGAGAGAATCATACTATCCTTGTCTTACACTAGTACTAGCGCGGCAGCGCCGAAAAGAAAGGGATGAGTATAATTTTCCTGGTTGTTACTGACTGACAAATTGGTTTGACCAACTTTGTCTTACACTAGCACTAGCACCCAAAAGAAAAGAATGAGTATAGTGTTTTTTGTTTTTATTTACTGACAATTTGGTTTGATCAACTATACTTGTATATACTATGTCTATGATTCCAGTATTTTATACTCATTATTATAGTTGGTTAAGCAAGTCTTGTCAGTAGAACAAGGCGCGAAATTAAAATTTTCTATGGACCGATATCCCTTCGCGCCTACATTTATTAAATTTACCGCCTTTTTCCACTAGCAAGATTTGCTTGACCATCTATAGGACTTGACTATCAAAGGACTGTCTCATTTTAAACATAGACAGAGAGAATCATACTTTCTTTGTCTTACACTAGTACTAGCACCCGTAGTATATATTTTTTTGTTCTTATCTACTGACAATTTGGTTTGACTATATAAATACACAAAAATAAACAAAATCTGAAAACTGATACGATTACTTCGATTATATAAAAAAAAACCTGTAAAAACCTGACGTATGCGTAAAACGGAACGTTTTGAGGCCTCGGTGTACAAATAACGTGACAGTACAGCAGCGTCGTGACTGACTGAAGAGAACTCGTTTTGTTTGACATTTGTAGTTTTGAGTTGAGGAAAGTTGATTTGATTTGTTATCTAAACTATTTTATTGATATAATTAGACATAATGTCTACTCCGACAGAGTTAAGTTTTGACGAAATATTAAAATTCATGTTAGCACATAATGGAAAAGTGACAAATTATGAGTTGGTAAAACATTTTAAAGTGTTTCTTATGAATCCCGACATGAGAGGTACGTAAACAACTATATCATCCATGCAGTATTGTCTTCATAGAACCAATAATGTATATGACTAATATTTGTAGATGAAGCGCGGAATACTTTCAAGAAACACGTTAATGCGTTGGCAATTATAAAAAATCAGAACAATGAGAAATGGTTGATACTTAAAAAGAAGTACATGCCGAACAACAGTAAAAAAGAAGAGGTGGCTGCTAATGACAGTGTATCAGAATCTGAAGGCAACATCCAGTCGGCGCCATACCAGCCCCCGCCTCCATTACAACTCAATCAAGACTTTAGTATTTTGACAAACTTAATTCAGACAAATAATGATGTTCCAAGTACTGAAATTTCCTCCCCGCTGCATCAAAGTGAGTCTAGCATCAGCTTAACTCTGCCCAGCGACATCTCACCTGAGGATGTCCCACCCAAAGTACACCCGAGACGAAAATCTGCTGACAAAGCAGCTGAAAAAAGAACATGTATACCTGTAGCTGCCCTAGAACGGACATTATCAACACCAAATGATGACAGTGAGTTGCCAAGGGTCGAGCCCTTGTCATCTACTGCCATATCAAAAAGTGAAAGCACGCTGGTTGACAATGAACAGATGATCTCAGTGAAGGAGCGGAAGCAGATGTTTAACAGGATGGCTTCAGAGGGAGACATGCTAAAAAATCAAGTGAGCGGAAATTTGAGTGCACAGGTTAGTAATCAATATTCATTGTTAGTATATAGGTGTACATGTGGTGGAGTGTTAGCAAAACTGCAATTCAGATTTGGTTTCTCAGGGTTTTCCTTTAAGATCTGTAAGATAAGATACTCAACTTTTTAAATATAGGTCAGCCGGTGAATTAATTTATATGGAAGCCTATTCTAGTCTGTGTTAGCATTGGTAAACCACATGTGATAAATTGCATGAATCATGAATTATATTTAGATGCATCAACTTAAAATAGATTTTTAAGGTTCCATACCCAAAGGGTAAAAACGGGACCCTATTACTAAGACTCCGCTGTCCGTCTGTCTGTCACCAGGCTGTATTTCATGAACCGTGATGATTTATTTCTGTTGTCGCTATAACAACAAATTCTAAAAACAGAATAAAAAAATATTTAAGTGGGGCTCCCATACAACAAACATGATATTTTTGCCATTTTTTGCGTAATGGCACGGAACCCTTCGTGCGCGAGTCTGACTCGCACTTGGCTAGTTTTTTTACAGCAACTACTATTCCTTTGAATACTTTACCTTTCACCCTGGGCTATGTATAAAGTTTGCCAGTAATTTTGGTATTCTACACAAATTGCTGCCATGAGCAGGGTAGATTAGCCGACAATTTTAATTGGTGGATGTAGGTGCAGGTGATTTTGTCAGTATTAATAAAAATAGAAATAATTTATTCCTTAGCACAAACACATTAATAGAAAAGTATACAAAACAGAGAAAAGAAACATTTAAAGAAAAAGTGCCACGAAATGGTCTCACCTCAGCATGTTGCTGGCGGCTTCCAGCGCTGATCTTCCGGTGAGACCATCCAGTGAGAAAATCACGACAGGTAACAAGAAAAACAACAAAATTAATATATAACATACAAAAGACAAAAGACAGAAATAAGTTAAAAATACATATATGACATTTTCAACCAAAAGGTACCACATTGTCGCTTGTCAATAAGGTTGATTTCAAACTGAAGCTATATGGAAATAGCGCCTTATTGACAACTGACAATAAGTACCCTTTTGATTGGGAATGGCACATATTACAATAAATGGTAGTATTACGTACAGCTGTTATATCGGGCCAAACTCAACTTGGCCATACATTACGCCTGAGATTATAACTAGCGCCATGCGACAGCTACGCAAACTATAACACACAGGGAGCAAGCTGTTGGGCAGTAGCGATCCCATGCACCCAAGCGCTTCAAGGGAGTTCTGTCACCCAACAAAATAGTGGGTGGTATAGGGCCCTCTGCCTCTGGCTTGCCTAAGCCGGCCATCCAGAGTGGATCCGCATGAGATGCATTCTGGAGGGTGGATGTGGAAACATAAGTGGCAAGTTGGCTATATGATTAAAGTGCAGTTACACCTCTCTACCCTCAGCCCTCAATGGCCCTCATATTAGTGTTGCCCTTAAGCCATCTTAGTCCTTACACCGTGGCGAGTGCAGCCTCTGTGTGCGTCACGACATGGGCATGGACAGCATCCGCTTGGCACGGGCAGCAACCTTACATTTCATTAAAGTGTTGAAAGGGCCTCTATGTGTCGGATTGGGTTCCGTGTCTGGTTGGGTTGGGTTGGGTTGGGGTCGGAGTGGAATGACATGTTTGTTACAGGGCCCACCCAGTATTATAAATTTAATATATGTATTTAGGTTAGGTTAGTCCAGTGAGGTAATCCCCCCTATGGTCGAAGGCAAAATATCATTAATTTCTTAGTTCCTTAGCATTATGATCTGTTATAAAAAAAAAAAGAAATTAAACCTCCAGTTGAGTATTGCTTCTATTATAGTATAATCATTTTATTGAGAGGTGTGCATTACTTATAGAATTTGATTACATACTATGTGTACATGATTTGTTCTATAAGAGCTGAACATTTAACACTAGCTCTCACTGAACATGTACTCCCGGGACTGGTTTTCTTTTAAAAATCAGTCCCAAAACCGGAAATTCACAGTTCTCACTGAAGGATTGCCTGAATCTTTTGAGGGCAGTAACATCATGTAGTATTTTTCAAGGTCATGCCTTATTATAATTATAACCACATAATTTATTTGCCGACAAATGGTTTGTTACTTATGATCACTCTGTTCATAAGTGTTATTCTTGTTTTAGTGTCTTACAGACATTTTGACTATAGATTGTTGTATTTTCATTAAAATATTATAAGGCAACCTTAAAAAAAACACTTCTTGCATAAGCAATTTAAGGTATGGTTTTCCTTTGAGGTGATATTATCACACATTTTTTTTGTTATACTATTTGTAATTCTGTATATTTAAGTTTTAATGGTGACGCTCTGACGCTATAGATAGTGCAATGTGATACAAGTGTGCTACGTTGGTCATTACACTAGAGGCGATATTATGCGCGTGAGCTTGTTAGCGAGCGCGCAATAAGAAAGCCGATGTGTGTGATGACCAATGCACACGCGTTTCATACGACGTTTTTCAACACTTGCGAGGAAAAAAAACGAAATTTACATATTTATCAAATTTTTATTGTTAAAACAGTAGAAGTACAATATCTGTCATATTGCCTGCCGCCGCCTCGAGCCGCCAGCCGGGCCGGGCCCCGTCAGGCGGTCGGCGGGGCGCCGGCACCCTCCAGTCCTTGTTGTAAAAGCTACTCGACCAATTAAGAACGTATGTGCGTCTCCATACATATTAATCATATTATTAGCAATTACTTACAATCTTATCTCGATCGGATTATCATACCATTACCGCACGAGTGCGATAATATAATGAAAAAGCACGCATGTGTAATACTTCGGATTATGAGCCTAAAAGCGGTTCAATCAGTTCCACGTTACGAGCAAGTTGAAAATAGTACATTACGATACAAGTGCGATGAATAGAAAATTCTGTTTTAATCGACACGACTTGCGAATTCGCACAACAAATACTAAAAAGTACGGAAGTTCGAGTTACTCAGAAGCACCTTATTTTTTTAACACTTTTACGAAGTACATACTGTGTAAATCTCATAAATGTAAATTTCACCACAAAATGTATGCAACACCGAGTATTAAATTTAGTACATATTTTCTAGGACCCTTATTAGGTACTTTACGTTTAGAATCTTATATCATTAATATGCTAAGTAATTTTTTTAGATACATTTATAAAGTACCTACTTAATTAGTTATTATATTGTTTTAATATTATTAAGTATTGTTTCTGTAGACTTTATTGATAACAATTTTACCACAATAAATTACGGTACAACTGGTACGTATACGTACCACTGCCTGTAATGAACCTGTCCCATCCCTACGCCTACACGTGTCGTTTGGAACGACCAATCACAACGCCGTGAGCTCCCGCCCCGCACCTCAGAGGTTGGTGATTTCCGTCGCGAACCAAAAGGCCAATATTAGGCTTCTATAGGCGGTTTTCTGTGGGATTAGTTATGTCAGTGTCAAAGTGACGTTTTTGGTTGAAGAAATGTCACTTTTTAACACAGACAGATCAGATCCATGACAAATCCAGATCTAATTCATAACCTGTTATTAAGATCAGTATACGCCTGAGAGAATCACTTACCTACGCTACTCTTCATATTTTTTTAAATGTTTGATATGTGCAACACTTTAATGTAGATATCGGCCAAGTGCGAGTCGGACTCGCGCACGAAGGGTTCCGTACCATTACGGAAAAAAACAGCAAAAAAATCACGTTTGTTGTATGGGAGCCCCATTTAAATATTTATATTATTATGTTTTCAGTATTTGTTGTTATAGCGGCAACAGAAATACATCATCTGTGAAAATTTCAACTGTCTAGCTATCACGGTTCATGAGACCTGGTGACAGACAGACAAACAGACGGACAGCGGAGTCTTAGTAATAGGGTCCCGTTTTTACCCTTTGGGTACGGAACCCTTAAAACAGACCTTAGCGACCCGCCCCGGTTTTGCACGGGTAGTTCAACAAATTTACACGAAACCTTTACAAATTATACATATAAACCTTCCTCTTGTAACACTATCAAAATCCGTTGCGTAGTTTTAAAGGTCTAAGCATACATAGGGACAGACAGACAGCGGAAAGCGAGTTTATTTTATACTACGTAGTGATACATTTAGTGCATCTATGGAGTGCCCCTCTTAATAATAAATATATACCTAAAAAAATTTTTTTCGGTAACAAACAGTCGTATAAAAAAATGATGTAATAATAATGTTGAACTCTAAACAAAGAAGCTAGTAATAGGGCTTTCAAATAAATGAAGCTGA
The DNA here is from genome assembly GCF_947568885.1 of Cydia strobilella. NCBI lineage: Eukaryota > Metazoa > Arthropoda > Insecta > Lepidoptera > Tortricidae > Cydia > Cydia strobilella. The sequence goes on along the minus strand of NC_086068.1, from coordinate 9,093,053 downwards.
AATAACTAAACCAAAACCGAATAAAAAACACAAACCTTCAATCATTTCTTTCTTACTCTATCGCTACTACAAAATCTAACTTACTTTTCACTGGTTGTCCTAACGTTTTTATCCACGTAACTGCATCAAACTAAATCGTGTTTTAATTTTGACCCTGTTTAGAGTATCATTTTGTCCTAAAAAGCCAATAATATTTACTTACATAATTATTGCTTTGAATGGGCCTAAATAATTACACAAATTTGAGGTCCGGCCGCCTGCGGCGACCATAGCACCTGTTTGGATGGACCCCATTATCCCCAATTTATTCCAAGAAAGCGTAAATGTGTTAAGTTCTCATTCACTAACGACATTGTGGAATAAAAGCGTATATTAACTAATATTTAGACCCCAAACTTCACAGTAGGTAACTATTAAATGTCAACGGTAATATTAAGTGCACAATTATACGGATTTTATGTTTCTACTTTGTACTAGTACCTACTCGCAGGCGATGCACCAATTTTTTTTGCAATTTATGCCTTTTTATCCTTAGGTGCATAATTGTCATAATTATTGTACTTTATAGCACGAAGGATTGGACGAAATCACCGGAAGTTAATCTCTGGCATTAATAGTATTCCTCGGTATTATTATGGTGTAGGATTATTCTCGGGCTAAATAGCCATGAGTCTGCAACTCTTTTCGGCCGAATTTGGCCCAATATGGTTCAACATCTCTATGGTTTCTCTTTACTAAGGAAATAAGTTATGTAATACGAACATAATACAATACAACTACTCTTTATTGCCCATCTCAATAGTAGGATAATGAGTAGGTTGCCGGCATTGCAATCAAGCATCCAGGCAATAACTACCTTACTAAAACACTAAAAGAGAGTTACTCTATTGATAATTCTTATGATATGAATATAGAATGTTAATGCCGTCGACACCTGGCACGTCTAATTGAATTGTTTAGCCCTCGTCCGTCAAGCGGATGGCCAAATTGATTGTTATCTATAGTTTACTAACCAAGGGATAAAAGAGGTCGATTGCACCCTAGATATGTGGCCCTTCGAGCCCTTCCTTCGAAGTGTATTTGAGTTTCAGAAAATTTGGAAATAGAGTAGAAAAAACGTCATAAATTCTACCATTACAGCTAAAACACTGACCTTATAAAACAAACGTAAAATACGCTATATTTATGTTGATTTACTTTCAACGTAGAGTCAACTGCATAACTCTTGCATAATCTCTTTTAATTTAACAGGATGACAAATTGCAAACCACCATAATAAACATAATGCTAACCCATATCGGTATAATGCTACACTACACCCGAAGGACACATTTGAAATATAACCGGAGGGATGTTGTGAGTGAATTTTTTTATAATAATAATTTCGAGTCATTCGGACTACCCCTACACGAGGGATGCGTAATTGAACGAAGTTTACAACATGACACAGTACAGTTCCGATCAGTACCTAGACTGACCCATTAGGCATGGGAACATTTACCTATTACAGAGCAATCCTAATGGGTTATAGTGGGAAATAAATATCTGAACCTGTGAAAGATAAATAGGATGAAGGATAAAGAAAAAAATGTTCCAACACCCTACTATTACGGATTTCAGATAAGACCGGTAATCTATTTGATGCTTGTATGATTAACCAACTGAACCAAGATATTTAAACCGTTATTACAATTACTAGAGTTGTGCATGCTCGTTTACTGAAACAATCGCTCCCAACTAGTACAATCTCACAACTGTACTGGTTCGGTCTTTTAGTACATTTAGTACAGTAGTACACCGAGAGAAACTGAGCATAATAAGCGGCTATCTGCTATCTCGCTCATACTAGCCGGCCGGGCGGGAGCCGGCGAGTCGACGTTTAGTTCGGTCGGATCACTCGTATCGCTTTGCTGTCATTGTCACTCCTCGGTTCTCGCTCCCATCTATTTCATTCGCGTGTAGTGTACTAAAACGTACTAAGAGCAGAATCATTAGGGAATAGTTCGGTTTAGTACAGTGGAGGGAAACGTGTTTTTTTGATTTTAGTACATGTACTATGCGAGCCTTACGATACTGTCACTAGAATTGTAATTTATTTAATGTACTTACATTAATGTAAATTATTTAATTTAAAGTCATTACTTGTGATAGTGTCTGGCCTGTATTAAACACTCTCGTACACTAGTCGTTGCTGCTTGTGTACAGTCAGCATATTGATACTATTGAGTAGCGTATTGTAAGTATTATAACGCGGATAACGCCCCAAAATCACTGCCGAATACTTTTCCGAGTAGAGATACCTCTCGACAGTTCGCATTCAAAAGTATACCTATGCAACAGTTTAATTATTCTGTATATGTACAGAGACGTATCTCTTTTTGTTAAGCTATTAGATTAGACACGCTGCTTTTGATGCTGACTGTAGCTGGGTATTTCTGATGTATGAAATCAAGTTACTGCCTTAATTTAGCTGTGATTCCGGAAACAAAAGCTTCTAACGACAATATTAGTCTGCATAACGCCTCACGCCAAATGGACTTTACGATTGCTTTATACTGCCTTACACGCCTCGTTGAGTGTTGTTAGGTGAACGAGGTGCTTTAAACCTTTGTTCTGTGTTTCTTTATATAATATATTAGCGTTGTGAATTTGCCTTTTTAGGGTTCCGTACCCAGAGAGCAAAAACGGGACCCTATTACTAAGACCTCTGTCCGTCCGTCTGTCTGGCTGTCTGTCTGTCTGTCCGTCTGTCACCAGGCTGTATATCATGATCCGTTGAAATTTTCACACATGATGTATTTCAGTTGCCGCTATAACAACAAATACTAAAAACACAATAAAATAAATATTTAAGTGGGGCTCCCATACAACAAACGTGATTTTTTTGCCGTGTTTTGCGTAATGGTACGGAATACGGAACCCTACGTGCGCGAGTCCGACTCGCACTTGGCCGGTTTTTATTAGTTAAGGTACAGATAGATTTAAGTAGATACTTAGAGTTGTGTTTTAAACTTTTAACCAAGGCGCGAAAAGTGTAAAACACTTTTATTTCTAAATTGCTTTGTACACATCTCTAGCACTAAAACAATATATGTGCAATTTTCAACCAAAAGGGTACTATTGTCGCTTGTCAGTAAGGCGCTATTTCCATATAGCTTCAATTAGAAATCAACCTTATCGACAACCGACAATGTGGTACCTTTTGATTGAAAACGTCACATATAGTATAGTAGTGTAGTAGTGTGGTGTGTGTGTGTGTAGTGTGTAGTGTGTAGTGTAGTAGTGTAGTTTGAATACTTACTTAGAAATCATTGCGACTGGCGTTTGATAATAAGCGTGAAGAATTGCACCTTCTATTATTCCATAAGCTTAAAAGGTTAGAAAAATAAATAAGCTGGCTTCTAATCAGTCATTAATTCAACTTCCGTAAGCCGTATTTATTAGTTACCAAAATTAGTTTTATAAGTTTTCTATCTGTTCTTGTGTGTTGTGCGTGCTCGTTGACTATCAGACAGATTGCTCCCAACTACCTAGGCAGTTAAATTTTCTTGTGGAACAGATACATTCCTCATCTTGTGCGCGTTTATGTACTAGTAATAGACAATCTAGGCCAAAATATGTCCCGTACCTAACCTATGTCCCTTGTACTTACGTCGATACTGAAATAGACGAGACGCTCGTCAGCGTTAGTGTTTTAAAACTAAATTAAATTAGACCCAGTCTATAAAAAGTACGCCAGGATACGGTGGTGCTTTACCATTTAGTTCCTAACCATAGATTCATCATTAAATTTGATAGATGAATTCGATTAGAATTTAACGGTTTTCATGTTACTTTCCGTCGCGTGCCAGATTTGTCATCTCTGCATGTGTTCCGAGTTCCTACATGCTAATCGCAACGGATGAGACACGTGTTTTTAGGGATCCTTACGCGAGGGATGCCAACAGGGGCCGACGCTAGGCCATCTATTAGGAAGCGCCATAGTCAAATGAAAGTTAAATATTGTTAAGATTTTTATTTTCAGCTTCGAGTACGATCAAGTCCATCAACAATTTTTTTTAAATCGAAAATGGTGTTTGGATTTCAATATACATGATGTACTACTAAATCTACATACTTACTTGTTGTATAAAGTTTCTTAATAGTTTAGTTAATATGCAGTTTAACACAGCGTTAAACTTACGCTTAAAGCGTCGCGTAACGCGTTCAGTGGGTCCTTGAATAGGTATCCTAACATCGATATTCACAGTGCATACGATTGAACATTGGCTCGTGACTTGCGGTCGATTGTCGTCCAATAATTATCGTCGTGTGTCCGAGCCGCACGTGCCTACGTAAAGACCTAAAAAAAGGTCATTCGTGCCCCAAGCACCACGCTGCGGGTTCAGCTTTATAATGCAATATGACTTGCCTACTAATTTCGTTCAGTGTTACTTCCCAGAAAACTGCATATCGCGGGGGTCCGTAAGTGAGCTGCCTTAATCATTGCTTAAGTATGTGCTAAACTTGAAATCCAATTCGTTTTTAGTGGCTAAGCTCCCTGTTAAACCTTTTTATTACACTAGTCGCCCCTTACGCGTTTAATTTTAGAATTCACACGTGGCCCATTTAGAGCCAGATTCCTACGTTGACGGCTTCGCGGGAATCGTAGGAAGCTGATGCGAAATCGCAAATTAAATTGTGTAATCTATGCGCCATAAATCCTTCAAGAAGGTAGCGAAAATAAGCTTCGATTTGAGTATATGCCATCAACGTCCAGTTTAAACGTATTCTAGTTGTTATAAGCGATGCGGAGATAAGTTATCACGGTCTGCTGCGAGTTGGCAGGAAAATATGACCGATTTCATTGTTCCCTCTGCCATTTGGCCTGAGAATCACTCACCGGCATCAACGCGGATGCCACACTTAACGAGCCTTGTCGAATTGATGGAAAATAAGAACGGATGAATTAACACGGGCCTATTGAGAGATAAAAGTGGCTATTATATGCGTCAATACGGTAAACGTGAAGACAATTGAATGTTTCTTGCGATACAGCAACGGGGAATGAGTTTAATACGGGGCGATCTCTTATTAGATCTACTTCACGCATCTTTGTCTGCAGGTTTTAGTGAATGGAACTCGCAACAGTTTTTGCGTCTTTGCAAATCAGTACGAAAATATCCCTTACTTTTTAGGCGATATAAATTTTGTGAATTGTAGTTGTGGTAGGTACCAGTAGTAGTGCCCGTACAGGTGGATATCTAAAACTAAAGTAGGTTATGTTCATTACGCCAAGCTATAACCTTTACGTGCATAATTCGTCCAAGGGGGAAGTCCCGTAACCACGGACGGCATATAGTGTAGGACACACTTACTATCTCGGCAACTAACAACGCTAGCAATTCAAGGATAAATAAAAGTGGCGCGGGGGGACGTACCATGGATGTGCACGGGACGTGCATTGCTTGTGACGCGCGCAGCGACTGTGGGAGCGTTTTTTTAGTGGTTTTGTAGGGAAGGCACTGCGTTGCATAAGTTTCGGGGTGTTTCGGCTTATTTTTTATGTTCAGCTAGATATTATTTTTAATAAACTCACTAATCACTTAAATTTCGTCGTCTATAAAAGTTTTTTTTACATACATAATTGAAATAGTAGAGGTACACAATAAATAATTGTAATGATTTCCTATCCCTCAGTACCGGACACAGTAGTAGTCCCGTAATGCCAGACAGTAAATATGTTTTTTTTAGATAGAAGAACGGGCAAGGAAAAATAGAACAAAAGAAAAAAAAAGTTCGGAAAAGAAGGTGAAAGAAGTGAAAATATGATATATAAATGAACTAACGACCCGCCCCGGCTTCGCACGGGTTACACAAAACCTTCACAAATTATGTACTAAAACCTTCCTCAGAAATTAGTCATTGATAGGTGAAAACCGCATCAAAATCTGTTGCGTAGTTTTAAAGATCGAAGCATACATAGGGACAGACAGACAGCGGAAAGCGACTGTTTTATACTATGTAGTGAAGCAAGCTAACAATTTAAAAAGAAAAAGGTGAAGCTGAGGGGAAACTAAATAAACAAGTGAAGAGCGAAGTTAAAAGACGAGGAAAAACAGCAGAAATTGGATGATGCAGCTCGTAGTATTAAAGATAATAAAGACCATGACGAAGACTGGATACAGTTCTCCAGTTGCCATGGGCGGGCGCAGAGAGCCTTTGCTTGATATTCCAGAATCTTCAGAATATTATATTTGTGATCGGTGTCAAATATTTTTAAACCGTCCGTTGCTAGGGGTTCGAAATGTAGTCCGTCCGGTACTAGGTGCCTCTTGCAATAAGTTTTTTTTATCACTAAAGTTAATTTTTCGTTTTTGAATTAGTTTATATATAAGTTTCATTTGTGTTATTTTGATTCTAAAGTTAGTTGACTAAAGTAATTCATAAATGAAGATCCTATATTTTTTGAAATATTTTTTATTTTCTGCAAAAAGGCTTAGGTGTCCGCCACTCGGGGAGATTCCCCCTAACTAAAACCAATTTTATATGGCAGGAACTTAAATGAAGAGTTCTCTGGTAATTAACTTTTCATACAACTCCATTATTTTACCATATTTATACTAGTTGTCTATAGTATGTAAGTTCACTATTCGATACTTATTATTTTAGTAATGAACCGAAGTCCAATGCCCTGTGACGTCGCCAAATAAAAAAAAGCTTCAGCCTTTGTTTCTCCGAATCTCCAAGGTTCGTAATAAAGTCAGAGATTCAGCCCGCCGAAGAGGCACATGTCTCTTACGGAGACCTGTTAAGATATGTCGTTTTGGTAGGAGGTTGTTGTTGGTCAGTTGTTTTATATAGCTGCCCCGTCGCCACCATAATGTGGCCGCGGAACACCCTGATGCGTAAAGGCGTCCTGGGGCGTCGCAGCACGAACCCGGAGCCACACGGCGCCTTTCCTCAACTCCCTTATGCTAGAATATCAATATCTTTTCAAAAGATTACATCAAATACTTAAATAACTTATGATTCATTTCTGCAACGGTTCTGGGACAAAAGTGCGTGCATTTTATTCACGAGGGATAGCAATGTCGCACGATATTTAAATAGGATAGTGGGTTGCCAATGTTGCCATTTCTACTTCCTGGATTATTATGGTATTATGGAAACTAAAATATTTGTATAAGTTAGGGTCTCCCCAGTTATATCGACGCGCAATCGGCAAAAGCCGATAGGAAAAAGCTTTATGTCTACGCAATAAGAGCGAAAAAGCCGCCGACGCGTCAGCAGGAGCCAGCCGAGGCGAGCCGAGGCGAACGACCCTTAAAAAGCGTTTTTCCTAGTTAACACTACTTTCCTTAAATGCCTTGGCCAAAATCTAATTTTCTTCGCGCTTTTTCAGTCAATTATAGTGCGAACGTTCATGTGAAATATTTCGATGCCTGTGTTGTAGTAATGAAGAATTGGAAATGCGAAAACTAGATTAAAATCTGCGACATTATATTGGAAAAAACCGGCCAAGTGCGAGTCGGACTCGCGCACGAAGGGTTCCATACGACTACGCAAAAAACGGCAAATAAATCACGTTTGTTGTATGGGCGCTTAAATATTAATTTTATTCTGTTTTTAGTATTTGTTGTTATAGCGGCAACAGAAATACATCATCTTTGAAAATCTGGTGACAGACGGACAAACAGACAGAGAGCGGAGTCTTAGTAATAGGGTCCCGTTTTTACCCTTTGGGTACGGAACCCTAAAAAGCGTCTGTCGGTGAGTTCAGTCATTTATTAGGTACACAAGTTTAGATAAATAGGATACTCAACCTAATAGAATAATTTGCCTCTTTGATGGTTGACCTGAACGTGCCCGAATGGAAACAAACAACAACACAGGTAACTGATCATTGTTGAACCCCTAGGAGGATATAACCAAACGGAGCCGCCACGTCTGTAATTTACTGTACAAAAAAGTCTGCCAATTTTTGCGTGGGAGGAGAACGTCAAATGTATACATAACGTCAAAATAGCCATGTCCAATAAACGTCAGTCCATACCTGTATGACCATTGGCAGACTATTTTCGACAGAGGGGAATGCATGTTAATGGCTACTCCATTTGGTTACATCCTCCTAGTTGAACCCTATCTAGTTGCAACAAGGTTTAACTATGTCCAAAACTGTTTCGGGGAGCGCGGAAGATACTGTTACAGCAGTTGAAAGTATGTATGTGCAGCAGTATTCGAATAGCATCAAAGATAACAAATAGCATCCCGTGTTTTATAGACACGTTGTTTCATACAGAGATAGGCATTATTCGAATATGTTTTTATCGGAATAATCATTCGAAAAAAAATATTTCAAGATTTGTTAATTCACGAATGATTTATAATAAACAAAAGATTAGCGTAAATAATCAATTACTCACACACAAAGTTAGTAACTTTCTAGCCTGGCCTAGAAAGAGATAGCCATATATAAAAGAGTGAGGAAACCAAATTTTCTTATCAGTTGTTTGCTTCACAGAGAATCTCACGACGCATAATTTATATTTATCAGTAACTATTTAGTTACAGTGTATTGCACATCACAGTTGCCAAATCTTTCTAAACCGAGAAAAGTTAATATGGTATTCCTATAAACAAATATTCGTGGCAATTTATTCGACGAACAAATTATTCAAAATAAGAATAATCATCCGACAATTTTATTCGTCATTTGCGAATACTTTTGTTATTCTTATTCGTCATTCGAATAAATTTTGCCCATCTCTGGTTTCATATGAATATTTAAGTAACTTTAGCTGAAGTTTAAAGGCTTTTGCAAGATCCAGTTACCTAACTACCTTTTATTAAATTAAGAAGCCAGCAATCAAATAAAATATTGCTAATTTAAATAAGAATTAATTCATGACAAACTAAACCGTTCGGCTTATTGCATGATAAATGAATATACATGATATTTAGTTTCATCTGACTCTTAATTAAGAGTGCGTTTAATAAATGTACTTGACGGCATGTGACAAGTCACATGCCGTCAATGAATAGGTTAATTCTTTATTCATTATGAAGTAAAATGTAATTACAAAGTAAATAAAACGTCATTTCGACTGATATTAGAATAGAGCTCAAATCAACTTTCTTTGGTTTTCAGAGATGTTCGAAATTTGAATAAAATAATATTATCGAAATCGATGTTATTATTTAGCAATAATAACATTTTTACAGATAAAAAATTTGCTGTAACAATACAGTTTATCTTAATGTTGGCCATTATTTACGGATTATGAAGGCATCATGGGGGTTTATGATATGTGTGTAGATAAAAATATATTTTTTGACCTAACTGTGTTCCTAAAGAGACGTGATTCACCGCGACTGCTTGATAATTGATAACTGATCTACGGGAGTTAAAAAAAACCGGCCAAGTGCGAGTCGGACTCGCGCACCGAGGGTTCCTCGCTTCACTTTAGTATTTGTTGTTATAGCGGCAACAGAAATACATCATCTGTGAAAATTTCAACTGTCTAGGTATCACGGTTCATGAGATACAGCCTGGTGACAGACAGACGGACAGATGGACAGACTTACGGACGGACAGACGGACAGCGGAATCTTAGTAATAGGGTCCCGTTTTAACCCTTTGGGTACGGAACCCTAAAAAAGTTTCAAAGAAGTTCAAAATATACCAGATTGGGGTAATGATCATTTCTGGGTAACTAGACAAGCCCCAATTTGCACCAATAAAACTTTTGCGAGCCGCAGCTTGAGGGCCCCTGACATACTCGTGCTGTACTATCTGCAAACTAAACAGACGACCTTCCTTAGACTTCTCAAGTCAATAACTGTTTGGTTTGAGCATTTCCATACAGGTTGATTGTGTTAAAAAAAGTCGCGTGATTAACATTTGTTTCCGTAGTTAAATTGTCGTTACCGCGGAACAACCCGGCAACGTACAAACTTAATCTTGTTATTAAATCAAACACATCACATTAAGGATGTTATCTTGTCAATATCGAAGTCCCTAACAGTGAGGCCTATAGTGTAGACATAAATATATAACGACAGGTGGTAAAGTGGCCATGCTGCGAAGCGCACGCCCTGCGCTCCGTCGATGTTAATCTTAAATCACTAACTTAAGTACTCGAAAATGAACTGTATTAAATACTACTTACGTTTTTTAATTACGCACGCCCATTTGTGCCACTTGCGTTATTGTCATCAACGAACCAATCGCAACGCAGGTTTGAAGACGGGAGAATTCGAATTTATTGACCATTAATTCAAAATATTATTTTCACAATATAAGTACTCATTTATTAATTTTGAAATATTAGGTTCCGATTAATTTATATGTGTCGTTAAGATATTTATTATGTATGTAAATATGGTATTTATTTATAAGCCTAACCTTTTGTTTTCAGTTGTCGAGTGCGGTGATGTACCTACTTCATTTAATAAATTGACTGTGCTGCTATGAATAAGTTATAATATTTATTAAACACTTAATAACCGCTAACGTTTCAATCGTGGCACACTCTAAAACGCTGATAAGTTTTGTCTCCAATTATGTCACACTAAAAGTAGATTAATTGCTATTAGAATGCATTATTTATTACACCCATTGTCATAAATATTAACGTTGGGTATAGTATAGTATCAATGTGGGTATTCATATTAATATCGATTCTCATGTGAATCTAGAACGTTTCTGGATAATATAATTTCAATTGCCGTTTTTACTAAAAGTTTTAAACAGTGTTTCCTAATACGTTATCAGAGGCCGAAAGCTAGTTTTCATAGATACAAAATCGTATGGCCTAATGAAAAATTATATTCGTCTAAGATATCCACATTTTTTAAATGTTTATGGCAATAAACATTAAAATCACAGTGCATTTTTGCCATACTATAAATAAATAATAATTAGAATATTAGAAAAAGAAATTCACCTAATAAAAGAATTTATTAATTTTTGAATAAAAATATTGTCTCTCGGGTAAATTTATCCAAATGCCCCGCTTTTTAGTGGTTTAAAAAAATTGCTCTTACTCTACAATACACGGCAATATGCGTGACTTTGGTATATTGCACTGCTCAATTAAAGAAAAAGGTGTAGCTCATAAACAATAAGGGGCAAACAAGAGCATATCATCCTTAAAGAATAACCTCCAGCACACCGTGTCAGTTTAACAGTCTTTTTCTTGTTTAACATTGAAGTTATTATACCGGGGTCCCTTTGTTTGACATAATTATTGAAAGTCATAATGTAATGATTGTCATATTATCATTAGTCATAATTCTGAAACCGGTTTTTAAAGGGTCGGCAACGCGCGTGTAATATCTCCGGTGTTGCAGGCGTCCATAGGCTACAGTAACTGCTTACCATCAGGCGGACCGTATGCTTGATTGCCACCGACGTGGTATAAAAAAAACCGTTAACTTTTCAGGATTTTCCTCGGATTATCCTGTAGATAGGTTAGGTTAGGTTTGTTTTATGGCAATCCTACAAAGTTACGCGTTTCTGAGAAAAACCAAATTATGACTAATGATAATATGACAATCATTACATTATGACTTTCAATAATTATGTCAAACAATAGAGACTATTATAACCTTATATATAACATTAAATTTCGTTGGTCTACTCTTAATATCTCACGATATGAAACTTAAAGAATTTCCATACAAAGTGATCTGTTTTCGCTGGTGTTGAGTGTATAAATTTAAACCTGTATGTTTATTTTTGTTAATTTTTTGTTTTATTTTCAGAACATTGATGAGGAAGACAGGGTGTCAGTAAGTATATATCCCACTTTTTTCTACAATTATGATATTAAATACGCCATATAGGCACTACTTTGAAAAAAAAACTCGTATCTTGTTCTGTCAATCTCAAAAAATTTAGTACTTATCTATGTATATGATGCATACAGAGTGCCTTTCAACTTTGAGTAGCAGTGTGAGATACGAGATTTATCAAAGTAGTGCTGATATGAAGCTTGATATTCAAATTTGATTAAATTTGCGTACCTGTACAATTTCCTGGAATTATTTAACATACTCATCATCTTCCTCGCGTTGTCCTGACATTTTGCAATGCCTCATGGGAGCTTGGGGTCCGCTTGGCAACTAATCCCAAAAATTGGCGTAGGCACTAGTTTTTACGAAACCGACTGCCATCTGACCTTCCAACCCAGAGGGGAAACTAGGCCTTGTTGGGATTAGTCCTCACGATGTTTTCTTTCACCGAAAAGCGACTGGTAAATATCATATGATATTTCGTACATAAGTTCCGAAAAACTCATTGGTACAAGCCCGGGTTTGAACCCGCGACCTTCGGATTGCAAGTCGCACGCTCTTACCGCGAATGCAATGTTAATCATTTAACCATTTACTGTTGACCAAAATATATGAGAACGTAATTGTTAAAAAAAATTAAATACTAGTATAAAATAGTAGTGTGAAATTAATGCTTACCTTTTTTGTACAGCTGGATCCGAAAAGCGAGACCGATCCCCTGGACTCCAAACAGAAACAGTGGATCCTTAATGCCGCCAGGGGCGACTACCATGCCCTGGCAAAGATGTGTAAGGAGAACTCTAAGCTCGTTAAAACCAAGGTATGTACTTAGAATCTATCTGTCTGTGAGTACCGAGCAGTAAGGATTTCTACTGAACTCAAGTTTACTACCTAGTGGTAGTTGATGTGTTAGTTGTCGCGAACCTCGGAATGGTTGAAAACATGTCAAAATAAATTTCAAAACGGATGAAAAAAGAGTTGTGACAGGTTTTTCAGGGTTCCTTAACGAAGATGGCAAAAACGCTACTTAGTTTGATAACAACAAAAAAAATTGGAGAACACTCCTTACATGTGTGGGCACATCATTCGATAGTAACTTATAAAACAAATTTAAGGTTAAAAAATAATCATCAAGTGAATCCTTTTCAAAATAACCGCATCGAAAGTCCAAATAATGGGTGCTCCCGTTCTAACTTTTGAACCCGCGGAAATGAATTTTCGCACAAATTTAACCTCGAGCACGCGTCACGTGCCGCGCCGTACAAAGGTGATTATTGATTTTTAATTGTATTTCCACGCATTTTTTTAGAAAAGCGCCATACATATCCCGGCCGGCACGGCATAGTATTTGCTGGCCTTGTGTTCATGGAATAGCCTCGCTTCGATCTACCCTTACCTATATTACACTCGGCCGGTAAGTTCCTATGTCCCGGCCTTTGTATAGTAATGTACTATTACTTAATATCTTCTATTGTAAATTATTCATGAATATCTAACCATTGCTTAAAGTGTTGTACAGACGTTGTACTTGGTTAACTTTCAAATTACTACATTTAGCTATGCGAACTCTTTAATTATTTCTTCTAATGCTAGGTTTATTACCGTTATTACCTTCTTTATTATTATGTTAATATCGCATTTTCTAATGGAATTCTATTTATAGTATTCGTGCATTAGGTATGGTACTTTTATTAAGCATTGCAATAAAAAGTTCACATCAAAACGTATTTCTTATTAATTAAGAATGCATTAGCTTATTTATACAACCTTTATAATTGGGTCGGTGATTACTAAGAACATTAAATTTATATGTGTTTGTTTATGTTAAACATGTTAAGGCGGGGTGGTGTCCTCCACTAACTTCACAATACATTGACACGACGTCGTCGGCGAGCAGGAAAACTAGCATTTAATAGTATTTTATACAATCGTGATATAATAGAGAGCTTTTCAGTCGCATACTGTGCGACTGTCCTTCGTACCTTCCTTAGGCCACGAAACTTGCTGAGTGGCCTAAGGAAGGTACGAAATTGAATAACTTGATTATCACTATTGTATACAATACTTTTTCTACGAGTCATCTAAAATAATACGTTTTCTACTATAAAACCTAAATAATTAAAGAAAATATGGTGAGTATCTCAGTAGCACAAAATACATCAACGCGTGCATAATATATGAATAGGTATTACTTATGAAATAGTCGCGCGTTGGTGTCTTTTCCACTAAACCGCGGCGCCACGTGATTGGTCAAATTCATTATAGTTGACTAAACCGTTTCGAAATGAATATTATAGTTGAGTTGGGAGCCCATACATGAAAAGTACCCAATTACGAGTGGTATACGAAATCTTAATTCAAACATTACAGTCGACGAGTAGAAAAACATACCTATTTAAATAGTCTCTGTTTGAAAATAAAATCCAAAAAGTAGTAAGAATTTCTGTTTTAATAACTTTTTCTAAAATATCCTCGTTACAACCTTTTATGACAAAATAATGGTTTAACTTGACTATGAAACACAGTTTTTTTTTTTCTTAGTTTTAGTCGGTCTGTTTGCTTCTAAGTGTTCGACCACAATAATCACCTTAAGAACGTGTGTCTTGGCACTTCCGGGCACTTTGACCGTCCTCATGCGTTTTTGTGGTTCCTGTTCCAAGAGGTCTCGCTAATTTAAAGGAAACCATTAATGCGTTTGGATTTGGACATAGATAGACAACAATATTTCAAAATGCTCTCGTAAATATGAATTCTGAGATTCTGAAAATAAATTTAACCGAAGCTTAGTAACATGTTTAAGATTATTCTAAATAAAACTATCTTTAATACATAGTAAAAAACAAAGTCGCTTTCCGCTGTCTGTCCGTCCGTCTGTCCGTATGAATGCTTAGATTTTTAAAACTACGCAACGGATTTTGATGTGGTTTTTTAATAGATAGAGTGATTCAAGAGGAAGGTTTATATGTATAATTTGTAAAGGTTTTGTGTAAATTAGTTGAACTACCTGTGCGAAGCCGGGGCGGGTCGCCAGTCTTAGATATATATAATAAAAAAAAACGTTTATTTCAGACATTGAAATGTGCAAAATAATACTCTACGATTCGGCTTGACGTGTAGTAATAAAGTAGGTGATCCAGCTCTCGGCCATTAATATCACGATTTATTTAAAATTATAAAAGATAAGCATGTATTCGCTAATCTAAAAAAAAGGCAGACGCAACGTTAAATGAACGTAAACGTGGAGTGTTAAATATCTTGTACCGTTTTAATATTTTCTTTCTAGTTTTTGCTTTATCTTCAAACATCTCAGTTATGCATTAAATCGTAACTTAAACGACTAACAGCTGAACCACAAAAACAAACAAAAAAAACTTATGCAATTTTTTTCAAAAATCAGGGATATGCTGGAATTTCACGAGCAAAAAAATATGACAAACGATAACGGATGTGGTTGGCCCGCGTCCTTGCGTTTTTAGTTAGTTATATAGTTAGTTAGCGCCGAGTGAGAGCACATGTCCAAAAGGTGTGTTTCTAATTGGGCCCGATGCGCCGGCGCCGCGCCGCCCCCCCGCCGCATGCTATCTTGACATATCTCCGGACGTCCCTTGTTTTATTTTTACGAGCCATCTCTCAAAGCCAGACTTTTTTCTACGCCATTGTATTTGTTCTGTTACTTACGCACTTGATATATAGACGTCATATAAATCGAGCGATCGCTAATTCCGTGCATTCCGCTGATTTATACGGACACAATTACCAAATTACAATAGTCCGGTTTGAGCGAGGACTATCTTTCTTAATTATTTTATACGAATGCCTATTATCAGATCCTAAATTAATCTGCAGTTGAATTAAAATGACTTACATTCGTCATCCGTTTGATCGAACCAAGACTTGAGATGTCATTACCGCGTACCGACATAATACATTACTTTTGTTGAATACGCAATAAAAGAGTTAATGATAGCCTTCTCTTTTATTGATTTGTTGTAAATCAAGCGTCGCCGCAGTCGGATTTAAATTTTATTGGCATCCTCTCGCAGGTATGTTAACTGAAACTAATTAAGCATTATTTAAGGTTGTTCTTTTAGGGCGCCAGTCGGTGCGTACTCACCTTCTGTAACTCCAATAATACAATTTCGTGGCAGGATAACTTTTATGCATACTCGAGTATTTCTCAAGAAGATTTTTGTTACTGAGGTTTATACCGAATTTTTTAATTCCAATAACACTTTCGTGAGTGAGCCCATAACGTATTGGGAACAAGGCCTGGAAACCGGTTAAATTTCCAAACCGTTATCATGTACTTGGCGCAAAATCTTTTAATTTCGGTTTCGTTTGTTAAACCGGTTTTTAGGAGAACATTTCCACAGTTCTTGTCAAATTAACTAGTTTCGAACAATAAAACCGGTTTATTTATATGTCGGTGTCTTTGTTTACGCGGCACACCACCGAGCCGGCCGAGTCATTCGTTTATAATTCAAAATAAACCGGTTTATTTAGGATACAATAAAGTTCTTAAAACGTTCGCGTTATTATGTAAGTTCGGAGTAAAACCGAAATAAACCGGTATTTTTAAAACCGGTTCCGAGCCTTGATTGGGAAAAACTCAAGTAAGTAAATACGCAACTTTTTTTTTTTATATTAATATTGGGGGACATCTTACGCAGATCAACCTAGCACCAAACTAAGCAAAGCTTGTACTATGGGTGCTAGGCGACGATATACTTACTTATATATATAAATACATACTTATACCGGGTGTTTCCTAAACAGGAGCAATAAATGAAGCTGTAGGCTGTACTCCTCAAACTGACCAACATTTGTTCAGCAATTTTTAAAAATAACTTGTCTTTTGATTTTCATTACACTTTATTTATTCTAAGACGCAATGTATTGCAAAATTTGTTATGTTTAAAGGGTGACAAGCAGCGTCAAACACACAGATGGCAGCGTACATTGAAAATAATATTTAATTAGTATGAAAAAGATATAATCTAAAAATTTCATAATTTAATAAAGTTGCTGAACAAATGTTGGTCAGTTTGAGGCGTACAGCCTCCAGTTTAATTTATTGCTCCTGTTACAGGAAACACCGTGTATACATAGAAAACAACCATGACTCAGGAACAAATATTTGCGTTCACCACACAAGTAAATGCCCTTACCGGGATTAGAACCCAGGACCATCTAGGCCAGACCGGTCGTCAAATTTATTACAATTTTCTGACTTCTAGTTATCTTTTAGATAAATATTCAAATACCTAGTCCATGCAGCTTCAATTTGTTAAAATGAATAGGCCTCAGTTGTTATATGGCACATAACATGTGCTTTAGAATGTAGAACACTGGTTATTTTCATTTTCTTCCATCCGCTTCGCGAGCTAATAAAGCAACAGTAAATTTTGTCAGACAATATGTAACACGTGTTTGCCACTGTGCCTTGCCGGTTGACATTTGTCGCCTTTCCTCTAAAAAACACTTTGATGCTTATTTTCGTATTCGCCGGGCCCGATGATAGAATCATCGATTTGTAGAAATATCTTAGTGTGTGGGGTACTTATTTTTTTTATACGCCTTGCTGCTCTTTGAAACGGGCCACTTAAATATGTCATCGTGGTTTCCTATTTAGATGAGAGCCGCTTTAATATTCATACATTAATAACGCTCCCTTGATGATAACTTGAAATAAATTAATAAGATTTTTTTAACACTTTATGACGTTTCCGTTGTCGAGTTGTTGATCATTTTAAGTAATTATGTTGATGTCGGAATTAAGATCAATCTTTTCATTTATTTTATAATGATTTCTTGTTTGCGGCTTGAGTAAAATGATTCGACATCTTATTTTGGTTTTCTGTTGAGTAGGAACCAGGAGGACTTTAAGCTTAGAATAAATTTAAAAGTGGAAATTTACTGCCTTGGGTGAGAGGCCGCGAGTTCAAGTCTCACCCAAGGCAGTAATTTTTCCACTTTTAAATTTATTCTAAGCTTAATAGCATCGATCGCAGACGTTTCTGCTTGTTAAAAATTAATTCAGGAGGACTTTGACAAAGATTGAGAATATTGTTGAAGTTTTCAAAGTTTTTCTTTTACCTCGATGGTGGCAAACAATCATATGGACGCTTGCCTGTCTGCCTGCCTACCTACGTATGTATAAAGAGTAGGATAGGTAGGTACTACAAGATAGTGCTGTTTTGCCAACACTTATTCAAACTCGGTGGCATCGTAGCAAAGATTACCTACTTACCTACTCGTAGATCGTCCATGTGTAAGATGACTAGAGGTTACGGAGTGGGGAATAACTTACCGAATATACTGGTTCCGAAAAACTCATTCTTGAACTTCCACTGCTGAGTCTCCACTGCTGACGGCACGCACTTATAATGTTTAGTTTTATCTCAGGGTTTTGACCTTTTGATTTATATTAACTTTCTTGTTTGGGTGCAGTTATCGAATTTTATTTTAAGTGACATTTATTGACACGTATAGTTTTTCTTCTATATCTTGTCGGCGTATTTGAGCACCTGATAAGGAAGTCCTTTCCTTTTGGAATTTTGAAGTCGGTAAAAACGTCCGAACATTGCTTAAATTGTCATTTTGGCAAAACGATATCGTTTTTTGTAAGCCATTTAGATATACATTATTTTATCCTATTTGGGACAAAATAAAAAAAAGCCGGCCAAATGCGAGTCGCACACGCCCTCCGAGGGTTCCGTATTTATCTTAAATTTATCTTGTTTTAATTTTTTAGAAATTATAGTCTACCTACAGATTTTTCCCTGTACTTGTACAAAGTGTAAGACGATATTACTTGCTAAATTTCATAGATCTATGTCATCGGGAAGTACCCCATAAATTTTGATTCCCTTGAGAGTGTATGATAAACGGTTTTTGTGACACAAACGGCCGTTAACTTAGAAGTTTGATTTTTTTCACAGCTTCAAGGGGCTGTAGACCTGAGTATATAGTTTTAATTTCAACTCGATACCTGCACGCGTTCCCGAGATAAAGGGTATTGACAGACAGACAGACGGACGGACAACAAACTGATCCTATAACGGAACCCTTTTCCTTCTGAGTAAAAAGATTTTTTCTTACTCAAATAATTTTATTGCATTTCATGTGAACAGAGGATCTTAGGGCTAAGTTCAGTCTCAACATGAACCCTGCGAGGGTAGAGCAACATAACAGACTGACTTAACTATACATCTAATTCCTACTTAAAAAATCTTGTATACAATAGTATACTAGCTGATTAAATGTTGCTATAATTGCAACTTAAATCTATTTTTATTTGTTTCCACCTGTATTGACGATCGACTGACACGGATCATTTTTTTCTATGTGTCAGTTATGCCGGGCTAATCTTGTATTGGGTCGTAAGTTTGAAAGACGAGAGTATTGCTTTGCGTATCTTATTACACTTATTGTCTGTAATACCTGAAATGTAACCTTCGAAACAGTCCAGGTAAATTGCATACAAAAATTAAGTTTTAAAAGTTAACATGAGCTGTTGTAGCAATAAAGTCATATAGGCTGCAGTTGGTTGTTCCATCGCGAGAAGAGCGAGCGGTGTCTGTAGGCGATACAGTCTCGGCGTCGAATACAGACAGACTTTTTATCTGCAATATTTTTTGCTGACGGTTCGAGATGTTTTTAACTATAAGTCGTCTCGATGTATACCGATGTTCTTAGATAACGCTGATTGGGATAACAATCGTTTTTTTATGCATACTTCGTGTTTATGAGTCAATGCTTACAAAAAACTAAAATATCATTTTGTTGTCATATGTTGTGTCACACACGGTCCGGACGCTATCACTATCAATGACATTACTTTTAATTAATGCCATTACTATTGACAGTGTAAGAGGACTGGAACGCAAAAATTATGGTAAGTAATGAAGTTACTTAGCAGTTTGTAAATTTGGAGTGCGTGTAAAGTTTGTTATTGTATATTTTGTATTGAAAAAATAGTAAAGTTTTTTGAAAAATTCACCATCTGTTAAAGATCTATTGTTAAACAGCGGAACTTCTGTACGTTATGTCACACACGGTCCGGACGCTATCACTATCAATGACATTACTTTTAATTAATGCCATTACCATTGACAGTGTAAGGACTGGAACGCAAAAGTTATGGTAAGTAATGAAGTTACTTAGCAGTTTGTAAATTGGGAGTGCGTGTGAAGTTTGTTGTTGTGTATTTTGTATTGAAAAAATAGTAAAGTTTTTTGAAAAATTCACCATCTGTTAAAGATCTATTGTTAAACAGCGGAACTTCTGTACGTTATGTCACACACGGTCCGGACGCTATCACTATCAATGACATTACTTTTAATTAATGCCATTACCATTGACAGTGTAAGGACTGGAACGCAAAAGTTATGGTAAGTAATGAAGTTACTTAGCAGTTTGTAAATTGGGAGTGCGTGTGAAGTTTGTTGTTGTATATTTTGTATTGAAAAAATTGTAGTTTTTTTGAAAAATTCACCATCTATTAAAGATCTATTGTTAAACAGCGGAACTTCTGTACGTTAGTACTATTATCTTTGTATTATACGACAGTCTCTCGTGTGTGGCAGTCTAGCATGGAGTTTAATATTTTAATTCGTTCCTAACGATCGTGTAATAGCGTTGATAAAGATTTGTTTACCCAATAAAACGGCCGGCATTATTACTGCTGATTTACGATCAACCGATTTCATTCTGGGAGGAGCATTCTGAATACAATTAAATCCAATTCATCCGATGTTGATTTCCCACACTGGTATTTATTTAATCTTTTATGATTATTGACTTAGGTCTTAGGGCGTTTATTATGCGAGTGCTTTGATGATATAGGAGTACTATGAATTATATGAATGCTAACTTAATTTTGTTTTATCGGACTGGAATATGCCGTAATAGTCTAAGACTACTTAGGTAATTCATATTTAATTTTGTTGGCATTGTATATGTACCTAAGATTTTATTTAATCATATCAGCCCTTTATCGCTCACTGCTGAATAGGCCTCTCTTCTAGTACGCCACTTGTCCCGATCCTGGCGGCCTAGCCAAGGTAACAGTCGCTTGCGCTTCGCTATCGAATCGCTTTATGTCTCTCTATCACTCTTCTATGTTAGTGTGACAGGGACAGTTGCATTTCGTTCACTACGGAGCGTTAGCGATTGGCATGTTGTCTACGGGGTGACCTGCAATGTTCGGGATGTCGTCCGCCCAACGAATATAATATATGTTTTATTGTAAATAAGCGTCACTTTTTTGTCTAACTCCATTCCTCGGCATCTAGCTGATTGCAAAGGCAAGCACCTGTACCTGCATATGATAAATCTTTTTATTTACGGTAGTCAGTGTCATGGCTAATAGCACCAAGACATCAACATCTTTGCCAATAACCACGACGTTTTCATAGGTAAAATTATCTGGCCTTGGCAATGGCCGTTTGATTGTTGAGGAAATCAGCATTATCAGTTAAGTAGCTATTAATTACTGTAGTTATACCCTCGACCTTCAATCGATTTGATAGTTGAGCAATAAATCTTTCTCTAATTATCAAATTATTTGACAGTTGCGTATTTTCATTCTACTCTATGTCTGAACATCGCCTGTTAATGATTCGTTATTTGACGGTTGCGTATTTTCATTCAACTCTTATGTCTAGACATCTCCTGTTAATGATTCGCCTTAATCTTTCAAGACTTTGCGCTCGAAGTGTTTCTGGCATATCCGTCAAACACTACTGTAACATTTTTTCTATAATCCTTCCAAATATTATTATTATTATTTTATTTATTTAATCTTTATTGCACAAAAGAAAATACAATCGTACAAAAGGCGGACTTAATGCTATGAGGCATTCTCTACCAGTCAATCTTCGGGCAAAGCAGATAATTTGTAGGCGGTGCAACATAGTGATTACATATATACAAGTATAGTTAAATAATGGATAGGCATAGACATACATACATATATCTGTATATATAATATTCATATAAATACATACAATATACATACATACAAATACATAAGATATCAGATAAAACTTTCAAAACAGAAACACTAAGAATTCATCGTTCTGCCAGCAAGGCACTCACGTAAGGATTTTTTAAATGCAAATCTATTCGGACACTGTCTAATTTTAACAGGGAGACTATTCCAAAGGCGAGCTGCCTGAATAGAGAAAGAATAGGACATGAAACCTGTTCGGTGAAATGGTATGGACAAAGAAAGGTTGCCAGTAGAGCGAAGTTGACGGACACGAGAAACACCATAGTAGTTGAAGAAAGATTTGAGATATTCGGGAGATTGGGGATCATTAATAACAGAAAAGAGCGTGCAAAGCATGCGAATATTTCGACGAACACGTATAGGAAACCAGCCGAGTTTAGAGCGGAAAGAGGAGACATGGTCGTATTTACGAAGACAGAAAATGAAACGAATGCAGTTATTTAGTAAACGATCTAACTTGTTCAAGAGCTCTTCATTTAAGTCTGGATAACACACATCACCGTAATCAATTATGGGTAGGATTAATGTCTGTGCTAATAATATTTTTGTTTTAACGGGTAAAAAGTGTTTAAGTCTGTTAAGGGCATGTAGAGATCCAGTGACTTTTCGGCAAATTTCAGCTACCTGTATCTTCCAACTCAGGGTGCTGTCTAAATAGACGCCTAGGTCTTTTACACTCTGGCTGTAAGGAATCGGAGTGCCATTGAAATATACGGGGGGTGTAGAATCTATTTTCGCGAGCTGGCGTTCGCTACCTATGACAATGGCCTGACACTTAGACGGATTAACAAACAGACCGAACTTCTCAGACCATCGCTGGATATGTAAGAGGTCTAGATTTAATTTGTCAACAGTAGCAGCTAGGTCAGTAACGCTACAATGGTCATAGAGTTGCAGGTCGTCGGCGTAAAGATGGTACGAGCAGCGAAGGTCAGGAGTAATAAAATTAATAAATATAACTTTATTTATCCATACACTTAGTTACACATTTTAAATACTTACTTAGTTGATATACATATTATTGTATGGCCCCCATAGGGTAAAAAGCCTCCTCCATCTTATTCCATGGTTGTCTATGTCTTGAGCTGTGGTCATCCAGTTTTTTAGGCTTCCGAATATACTCTACCACAAATATACTAGTAAAATGGTAATCCGATGACCCATTTGTTGAGAGAACTTTCTGTTATTCCTCTTCTGACGTATGCCAATAACACTATATTTTTCATCAACGTTTGCTCGATGGTCATATCGGACCATACTGAGGTTATTTTGTTTTTTTGTGACCGCCTTATGGTGCAAACATCTTCATTTGCAAATTTTGTATAATCTTCTGCTACTAACTCTTATAATATAAAAAATAAACAAAGTGCGATAAATATGTTCTATAATGTTAATATCCAGAGAGAAAAATGGTAACGTAGTCCACGTTTGTATGGAGAAGCGGACACGTGACCCCGTCTCTTTTCGTCTCGAGCTTCGCCATACTTAACTGTACCATACTACCATAGTAACTATAATGATTTTGATTAGACATTTCAAATGAAAAAAAAAATATTTGAGGATTAGTGGTAGTGTATGTTTGAAGTTACCCATATGAATCATCCGAATGGAAGTTTTAGAGATGTGCCATTCTTTGCCACATCTTTAAAGGAGATAATTGCTGGGATATCTTTCGAAACATAGACATATTTTAAAATATACTTTGGAGATACCAGTAACTCCGTTTCTGTCCTTAATATTTGCTCTGCTTTGTTCTCGCATTAGTTTTTTTCTTAAACAATTTTTTTGATGGTAATGCCAATGTCGTTTTCGCGTAGGTATTTATCTAAAACATATGAAAAAAATTACCAAAAACTAGTGTAATTGACATTAAATCAAAAATTGTCAACATGCAAATGTCATTTAAAAGCATGCGCATAATTTTGGATTTTAAGTCCAGTTGTATCTATTTATTAGGAGAAGTTCAATTATTTATTCTACGTAATAAAATTGAATTAGCTTTGAGTCATTTATCTAAATTGGCCGTTGTTTGCATGTGATAACTCTTTTTGTGTTAATGATCATTCCGTTTCACAATATATTGACAAGGGCCGCTATAATTGGTTCTAACTTGGGCGCAATTACAACCTTTTTTTTACATGGCGCCGGGTTCCTATTTCATAGTAAAAAGCGCTCCGGATCCGTAACGTCGGATGTTTAGTTCAGAGAGGTGTCAGGTTCGGCCTAATGATTTCGAGGTGGGGAAATATTTTTAAACAGACGTATAATATTTCGGTTGCGCGCTATTAACGCCAAGTCGACGATGGGAGTGTCGTTGCGGAAAGCAATTTAAATCTGATTTATATGGCCGTCGCGCCGTTGACATCTTTCACTCTTAACTATGACAGGAGTTTTCTTAATGATTTATTCCGGGCGTGATTCACGCACGCTCGCATTGACCAAATAGTAATAACATATCTCGAGATTATACCATTTACAGGTCGAGTAAGTGTAAACTTATTAGCTATTAATTTGTACAGTGCGAAGAAATGTGTTTAATCAAATTATAAAACATCCTTATTAGGTTTTTCTCGCTCCGAATCGCTTTCACATGAACTTTGGACAGCCATAATTACCGAAAGTACAAACTGTACGAAGCCGTACAACATTCATCACCGGATCTGAAATGGTTCGAATTCATGTTAGTTTGAAAAGGAGTTTAAAAAAAAGTTATTTGTTTAAAGTTTATATGTTTTTACTTCGGAAAGGTGTCAATGTTGATACCATAAATGAATTCAGCACCCCCGATTTATACGAAAACGATACCAAAGCCGGCCTAGCAGCTTCACTGATGTCAAGTCAAGATAAAAATGAGAGCCGTAAATAAACCTTCAAGAGCGGATATCTCAAAAACTATACAAGATATCGAAAAACATGACTTAATAAAACTTGTAACAAATTAAATCTCTTTTCATTTTGTATAAGTGGACAAGTCGCTCTGACGCCTAGTTTCCGAGATATAATCGAAAAACCGAAAAATGGAACCTTAAAACCCCCCTCCCCCCCAGCACCAGGGTTACGGCCGGGGACTTTTGATATGTTCACCTCCTAACTAGTCCAAACAAAGCTACGAAGTCAAAAATTGTGTTCCTAGCATTTCCCTCTATACCTTCTTATTTCACCGAGCCTCTATAATTTCGTGTTTTGAATATTGGAAAACTTGATTATTTATTTCTACAAATTGATAAGAACATAACCGAACATAAATAGCACAATGCACCGGCATTTTGATCGTTCCGTCAACGCGTCGCTAACCGAACTGAGAGTACGCCAGAAGTCCGCCAGATTTCTGTCGCGGGGCGAGGTAATTCGAGTCGGGGCGGGGCGGTGCCCGGCCGTTCTGTGTGATAATACTATTACTTATTCTGTGACAAAAGTCAGAAATGATAGTCAAAGTCCGACAGTCGTACTTCACCCCCCAAACGCTTCTAACTAAACGATAAGTGAACATAAGGTCAAGGTCACTGAGAGCCCATTTTTAATGTGTGGACAAAACAAGAAAATTGCGTTTTTGTCGGTTAAATATTGCGTTTATGTATTATATAGTTATCATACAATCATTTTTTGGATAAACTGTAAGGAATCGAATGGTACCCTTAATTATTTTCTTTTTGGAAGTTAATAAATTACTTAAATTTTGAAACTTTCAAGTCCTGTATTTTTGTATTATTTCCATATATTATTTTAATATCTACATTATTGTGATAAATTGCTCATTACCTATATGTTGCTAGATTTTGTTGTAAAATTCAGCATGTGTCATCATCCCTATTAAGCAGTCTTCTTTTTGAACCACAAAGGTGGCACAGTGATCTAGAACGCCTTACTGCTCGATTAGACTGCTCTATTGTTCTCTTGAGGTCTTTTTGCTTTTTATTGTAAGTAGTAATGCCGCACCTTTTTTAAGGTTCCGTACCCAAATGGTAAAAACGGGACCTTATTACTAATAAGACTCCACTGTCCGTCTGTCTGTCAACAGGCTGTATCTCATGAACCGTGATAGCTAGACAGTTGAAATTTTCACAGATGATATGTTTCTGTTGCCGATGCCGCTATAACAACACGGATCACATTTGTTTGACTTGTACTCGTACCAATATTTTTTAAATAGGTACATCTCGAGAAGAGATAGACGGATTCTGATCAAACAGCTTACACATCTTTGATTCTAATTTTCTGTTCCGTTTTAGGGTTCCGTACCCAAAGGGTAAAAACGGGACCCTATTACCAAGACACCGCTGTATGTCTGTCTGATGTCTGTCTGTCCGTCTGTCACCAGGCTGTATCTCATGAACCGTGATAGCTAGACAGTTGAAATTTTCACAGATGATGTATTTCTGTTGCCGCTATAACAACAAATACTAAAAACAGAATAAAACAAATATTTAAGTGAGGCTCCCCATACAAGTCATACAACAAACGTGATTTTTTTGCCGTTTTTTGCGTAATGGTACGGAATCCTTCGTGCGCGAGTCCGACTCGCACTTGGCCGGTTTTTTTGTAGGCTGATCTTCTCGCTGTTTTCTATCAGTAGTTCCACTTTACCTTGCCTTTTTTAGGGTTCTTTGCACTGTTCTCCGACTTGTGTTGCAAGTTTTTACAAGCTGCGAAGTTGATACATTGGGATTTAACAGAAAATTTAAGGGGCTCCCTGGCGCCAATCACCTTCCCTATGAATCCCTTAGTTTTCTAATGTTTTTTGTAGCTTATATTTTAACAGTTTTACTTCAAACTTCATTTACTTCGAGATATTTGGCATCAAAGTTGCATAATTTTAGGCCAAAAAACTGGTTTTCTGGCCATAACTTTTGTGTTAATTAGTTTAAAATAAAAATCTCTGATCAGTTTTTAGAGAAGTCAAAGACGAACCCAAATATGTAGATTTCGTATATGTAAGATCCTTCACAGCAAAAAGTGTTTTTTTAGACAAATGTTTCAAAGAATCATTAAAAAAATATATTCATTACTCTCAAAATCCGGTAGACAAGAATGGAGATAAAATATTCACGACGACTCAAAACTTGTCAAAAATCTGTGGAAACCGCGGGCAGCAAAATTAATTCACAAATGCCTATTTCTTTCGACGACATCTTGACAGATAAAAACAGAATAATATTTTTTGAATCAGAAACGTCAAAAACACCTGTCTAAATTTTAAATTCGCCAGAGTAAACAAAAAGATCCGAAGCAAAAAAAAAATGTTGATAATTTAATAGTACTCGCCCTTTTTTCACCCCTTTTCTACTCGTACAGACTTTAAATGCACGTGATTCAAAAATAGGAATAAAGTTTTCAAAAATGAGGTGGTGGGGTATATTTTTTTACAGCTTTGTGCCCTCGGTCTCACAGAAAAAACTGCATAGTTTAATTATAATATTAGTAAATAATGTATTGATTCGTATTCCAGAAATCATAGCCGCAGTATGAATAACGTATTAACCCTTAACCCTTACACACCTACCGCCTCTGTTCCGCGTGGTTCCGTCGTGGGTAAGGCGCTGCTTAAAACGCCTATGTTATATACGTCATCTAATATGTCACGTTTGACATTATAAATACCAGATGAGAATGAGGTAATACATTCCCCTGTTTTATGTATTAACGTAATAGTTAGTTTATTTCAAGTTTGCGTGTTCAAGTCGGCTTTAGAACAAAAGCGGTAATATTGAAGTGCAAACTACTTAGATGTGACACATAAACACGTTCAGAAATCGATTCTCAGGCAGCTAGTTCGTTCCGCTCGCTTGTTACTTTGTGAGGTGGTGCACATCCGACTTTTGTATTATTTGTAGTCTTGACGTTTATAAGTATCATATTTGTTATATTTACTTAAATATGTACTTATTATTCTTTAAATAGGTAAAGTCGTTGCGGTTTCAACGTTTCCCTGTTATCAGTGATATCGTTTTATTGATTGTTACCTTTTGATATACCTACATTGTGCTTAATGACTTAATGAGCTATATAGCTTGTTTGAAATATTTTATTTTTCAAGGGCCTATTGATTTTAATAGGAACTACAAAGAATAGGTCCATGAATTCCCTCAGGGCAATAACCTCGCTAAACTCCACTCCAGATTATATTCTTAGTAATAATTCAAATATCTGGAGACCAATAACAAATTTATTTACATTTATTACATATCTACATGGAATATTGAGTACCTACTTATATAGTACATAATTTAGTCCTTTCTAACCGACTTCAAAAAAGTAGAAGGTTATCAATTTGACCGATTGATGAACCGATTAGGAAAATTATTGTTTTGTTTAAAAGTATACAGTTCCTGTTTGATCCCATTAGGTGTCGTTGCGAAAACTGCATATTATACCCAAACTATGCATTGTACACACGTGTGGGGTATCAAATGAAAGCATATTAAATATGTTACACATTTAGTTTATACCCCGTGTTCCAAATTCTACTATTCTTTAAGGGCTATTTAAGTATTTACCAAGAATATACCTAGTCTGTTTTGATCAGTGGTTAAGCCGGTGAATATGTGAGCAGGAAAATGAATAGGAACATTTGTTATGCCAACCAAAATCAAAATTAGGCTAACCGTTTTTAAGCTTGTTCCCGGCGTGCCGGTGCCTCTGCTGACTGTTGGTTCTTGTGTTTCTATATTTCACAATACACTTGAGGTTCTTTCGTAGCAAAAACTTGGTATTTTAATTTATATAAGTATATGCGGTTTCTTTTAGAGTATTCTCTAGGCCAGTAGCCCCGCCATTTCGAAATGAGTTAGCATAGTGATAGTTTTAAACAGGTTAGATGCTAAACTTAAGGTACTTGTTGACATCAAAAATTTAATTTTTTCTTTGTCGCTTATACGATATAAACAATTTTAAGGGTGTATCCAGAGACGTAGTCATTTTTCCATAGTAACAGGCTTAAAAATTTATTTTAGTGCCAGTTCGGTACACTCACTGTAGTACCTTTTCAAATGAAAAAGGAAACAACGTACTTACGCGCGTAGTCTATACTGTCAAAAGATAAACCGATAATGAATATTCATCGTTGCCTAGTTCTCATTTTATGTCGTCTGGGACATTTCCGACGAAAGCCGCTGGGTAGAGCTGACCTCTTAAATTCTAGCACCTTGTCGTGTTAGGCTTAGAACAGACGGAGGAGCGGCGCCGAGCACAGAGGCGAAGCACTGTCGAAACTTCGTATGAACTATATGAAAGTATGTTAACCGCGCGACTTTTTACTCGTTCGCGCGGTATTGTTATCGATACCAATTGATACCGGGTTATGTTTTTGTTTGACACGAATCTTTACAACGCTCTGTCTGATTGTTATGCTACAATCACAGAATAAGCAATAGTATTATCATACAGAACGGCCACGCACCGCCCCGCCCCGATTCGAAATACCTCGCCCCGCGACAACAGATTGACGGCCGTTTGCCGGCAGCTCACTACTGTTTTTAAGCGACTTACTCACACAATGACGCATGACGCGTGTACAGACGTGCCGTTCATATATAGAAACGCAAGTGATTTTTGATGTAAATTTCTATCCAACATCTTTCTTAAAATCCGTGGTGTCATTTCCACTAACAGTCAATTAAATTACTGAACTTCTAAAATCCCATATTTACAAGTCTACATGCTTTTGCAAGGATTTGGTTGTAGTCTAGTGTATTTTTTCCATAGTGTCCAGTAATGGTAAATGCATGGTTCTTCATGTTTTCGTATTTCCTAAACAACTGTATAGGTACAAGCGGGGTAAGTATATCAATATAATTTATTTGTTTAATGGTATATTATAGCATTACAGCCAATGCGCTATGCAATTAAAGAGTAATATGTAATATACATACATACATACATATAATCACTCCTATTTCCCGGAGGGGTAGGCAGACCACGGATTTCCGGTTTAGGGTGCTCTTGACCTGGCCTTTCTTCAGGATTTCCCTGATCTGATCAGAGAAAGTCCGCCGAGGTCTGCCCCTTCCAACTCCCGTTTCTACCTCTCCCTTATACACTCTCTTTGTTAGCCTTCTTTCACTCATTCTTTCCACGTGTCCAAACCATCTCAACATACCTTTCTCATGAAATAAAACTATGAAAACGGATTATATCGCGTATATTGAATTTATAATACATCCCAACCCCATAATACATTTATAGTCACCCGTTGACCACGAACGCTGTAAAGAGTTCGAAACGTCGGGATGTATTATAAATTCAATATACGCGATATAATCCGTTTTCATAGTTTTATTTCATGAGTAACTATCGCGGTAACCGAAGACAATACCTTTCTCAATTTTTGTCACTACATCTTCGCTCAGTCCACACTTTTCCCTTATCACACTGTTCCTAATTCTATCTTGTAATCTCACACCACACACACTTCTCAACGCTCTCATTTCCACTGCATTCACTTGGCTCTGATGCCTGTTCTGCCATACCCAACTTTCGCTACCATACATAAGTGTAGGCACCAGCACCCCTCTATGCACAGCCAACCGTGCCTTATAATAATAATATAAATAAATATGTAATATATAATATAATATAAATAAAATCTACATCTAAGAAGTACTAACAAGGGTTTCGCATAACCGTATTATACATATAGGCCAAGAAATAAGAAGGTATAGAGGGAAATGCTTGGAACACAATTTTTGACTTCGTAGCTTTGTTTGGACTAGTTAGGAGGAGAACATATCAAAAGTCCTTGGTCGTAACCCTGGTGCTGGGGGGAGAGGGAGGTTTGAAGGTTCAATTTTTCGGTTTTTCGATTATATCTCGGAAACTATGCATCAGAGCGACTTGGCCACTTATACAAAATGAAAAGAGATTTAATTTGTTACAAGTTTTGTTAAGTCAAGTTTTTCGATATCTTGTATAGTTTTTGAGATATCCGCTCTTGAAGGTTTATTTAGGGCTCTCATTTTTATCTTGATTATCTACATCAGTGAATCTACTAGGCCGGGTTTGGTATCGTTTTCGTATAAATCGGGGGTGCTGAATTCATTTATGGTATCAACATAAATGAATTCAGCACCTTCAAACCCCCCTCTCCCCTTAGCACCAAGGTTACGGTCGGGGACTTTTGATATGTTCTTCTCCTAACTAGTCCAAACAAAGCTACGAAGTCAAAAATTGTGTTCCTAGCATTTCCCTCTATACCTTCTTATTGCTTGGCCTACTGGCTTATGTCATCGAAACCGATGAGGAGGACTATATATATTATAGTTTTGGTGTTAATTTGTTGGGTTTATCCGTAAACAAAGGTCGGGTTTATCATATTTTATATTGTGCAATTCTTGCATTCGGCGTGCTCCCATTGCTCCAAATATCATAGCACAGTACAGTCGAAGGCAAAAATATCGATCCAGACAAATGGCTCAAGAATATGTGACCACGACTTTATTGTCTAAAGGTGTAAGAGCGTACACATATTTCTGACACTTTGGGGATGTATATATATTTATGCCCTTGACTGTACCTTCCAACGCAAATGAAATACAATTAAATTATTATTTTAGCTTAAAAAATAATACATATTTCGAAACATTTAGTCCATAAGAAAATTATACTATACTATTTTCTTAATTATTTATAGGTTAAAAAGCAGCTAATTAGAATCAGACGCTTCAGTTGTAATTTTCTTAATGTCATCAGGGTAGACGGTTTTATACTTTAGCTTTGAAGCCCTCGGACTTCCTTTGTGTTCATGGAAGTTGGGTTTAAAAAATAGTCGTAATGCACATATGAAGTTATTTTTAGTTTGACTCCATATACCTACTCAATTCTTATCTGTAATTCACCAGTCTAGTTTCAGTGGGCAGTGACGCTCAAAATCTAGCACATTGTAGTATTAACAGCACGTGTGCAAGCAGAAGTGATTTTTGATTGAGATAAAGTCAACTCGGGCGACTCAGGCGTGCAACTCGAGCCTGGCGCCAAGGCGGTACAAGTGCAACCCGAGTTGACGCGCCTCATTTGACCCATCCTTCGAGCCATTGTTTATGCGTGTCGTACAAGCGAAGGGTCGACAACATCCTCTATTATTTTTTGTGGAGCCCGAGATAAAAATCTAAGGATTTAACTAACTAATATCGGTCTCACGATTTCGATAATGAATAAGCGCCGTTATCACTAGTGGCTAGTGATTAGTGATGACTTGTGATTGTTTGCACAATCTTTTGGGATAAGCTAAGAATGTGTCGCTTTGTCTACTACAACCGATATTAAAGCCTATAAAATACAATGTTGAAGTTCCCAATAATATGACCATTCTTAATTGATGTCTACACTGCCGTACTAACCACTGTTTCTTAAAATTAACTACGAAACATTAGGTACCGTCAACCGGGATGAATAAGGACGGCTGGGGTGAATAGGAACAAAAGTTAAAATGTGATTTACCTGATAATTTCTTAATAACTACCCACACAAATTGTATTGAAAATAATACGTAGTCGAGCATTATCTAAACTGTGGGTCGCGATCGCGACCCATTGGTGGGTCGTGAGCGAATATTGAGTGGGCCTTGAAACTACTAGGAAATCTGAGTGTTACCAATAATATTTTATGACCTTTGCTTTTTTTTTTTAATACCGCCAGGAGTTGGGCCCCAAACAGTTTTTGTTAGGCGGGTCAGAATCTTGTCGTCTTTGGGAACCACTGACGTAGTAGATTTTGTATGATACAATTTGTGTAGGAAGTTATTAAGAAATTATCAGGTAAATCACATTTTAAGTTTTGTGCCTATTAACCCCAGCCGCCCCTATTCACCCTGGTTGACCGTATATATTATTCAAGGTTTATTTCGGAATACATTGCGACAAATATGTTTTACAGTTTCGTTACGTAACCCCATCATATACACTTCTAGGTAATAAATTTGTTCAGGTAATATTAAATAGACATTGTCTGTTAAACAAGCATAAATGTTTAAAAATTTGATGAAGGCCCGTCCACTTAAATTTATCTGATCGTATGCGTCAAAACTTGCAATTGTATTGACCAAATTCGACCTTTACGAACAATAAGTTGATGATCCGTGGCTGTAACGGGGGGTCCGAACAGCGCTAGCGCCTAGCGCGGGCCGCGGGCCGCATACCCCACTCAACGGAACCAGAATTATTTACAAGCTTTTGTTTCACTTGCCGTGTTAGTTAAGAAGAGTAAAGTAAAGTAGATTTTGCAATGATAGTGTGGAAGTTTCATCATAAACATAAAATGTACATGAATTGTATAATTATGACATTTATTATGGCATTTCCAAGTCAAAGTCCGTCCGATGATGGAAACCATTGAGTTGTGGTTTGTTAGAATCATCTCGAATGGTGAGTATAGTAAATGACTAACGAAAATAATAGTTCGGTGATAAAATCTTGTAACAATGTCAGTAGCTCGTTATTGGCTATACTTAATCAAAGTATAATTAAATTGGCCGTGTATCGAGTTTTTCGCTTATACTTCTTAAGCGGCACTGGCAATGTTATACTGTTTTTCATTTAATGTAATTTGTTATTATTTGCGGTGTACCGAGATCGAACGCCGGATAATTTATAGCTTTTATAGCACATAATGGGAAGATTCATGCGCTGACCCAACTCCCTCGTCAATTGGACTAGCAGCATAAGGCACTTGCGTTTGAGTGTAGTGCAAGTCACTCCCACAATAAGTGATTTCTAACACGATGAGTCAGCGTTATTGTAATAGTTGTTTGTTTAGTTCTACCTTACCCGTGTATCGAGCTAATCATGTATGCCCATAGTTTTGTTTTTATACGGCCATTTCATTATAGACTTCATGGGCGTGTGATGTTGGACGCAATCAAATTTGAAAGACAGGATGGCATTCGTGCCGGTTTGGTAATTTGGTTGTGGCGCCGGGAGTGCTTCCTATTGGTAGATCTGTGTTTGATCTGGACTACAAACTGCGTCGATTCATAGCTAATTCAGGCTTGTAATACGTTTATGAATAATGCCATATCTGTATAATTATTAATTATTGTGAAGGTATTAATAAATAGTATAACGGCTAGCGCTAACGCTGCGTTCCAAAACCCAAATCGTCAATGTAGCTCGGAAGACGGCCAAGCTGAAATGGGAGTGGGCTGGTCACGTCTGCCGAATGAGTTGTGGGGCAAAATCGCCACAGAGTGGGAGCCCGAAAACTCCAATCGGGGACTTGGCAGACCCCGCCGGCGATGACGGGATGAACTAGACTCCTTTTTGAAGGAGTGGCCAGACACAGCATTGGAAAGAGATCTGTGGAGAAATTGGGGGAGGCCTTTGCCCAGCAGTGGGGCACGTAAGGGCTCCAATAATCGTCATCATCATAACGGTTTTATGAAGAGTCGACATAACGATATTTTTTATATGTGGCGTTCCATGCCTGAACGACACATATTTTAATTTAAAGCAAGAGCAGTAATTTAAGATTTTGAAAGTGATTCATACATTTGTTTCGTAAATCTCTGAGACTGAAACGGCTGTCTGTAAAGTCGGTTTTTGGGTGTTATTTTAATTTTCTCTGACAGGCCGAAAAAGGAAAGTTAAGGTCGGTACCCATGCCATATTTGCACTAGAAACTGTACCACATATAGCACTGATAATAACATATGAGTAAATTCTTAATAAGTTTACCTCACTGCCTTGCCTCGTGATGTCTCGTAATCTATTACGAGATCTATTGTTATAAATAGCCTATCAAACCCTCCAAAGCATATAGTCGCGCTCATATATAGAGCATATATTCACATGTGCCTTTGTTCAACCAAGGGTGCGAAATACCGATTGGCCCTGTATGCCAACCCGTCGGCATTGTACTCACCAAGCGGGGTTCGGTCTGTTATTGCAAAACACGAAAGCATGCTAATTGAAATTCAGCATGAAAGGGATAATGAGGGTGGGCCCGTCTGCAATCCGTCAGACTGAAGATCACATGACAAACTATTACCTATTCGAGACGAGTGTGAATTCGTATTAGGTATTTGGTCGGAGTACATGGAGAGATAACTGCTCTGTGCATCGGATTTGCCGATTGTGTTGAATTTGATTTGTTTTAGTAGTAGTTTTACTTAGTTTTAAATGAAAATCAGTGTTCGAATTATTGTTAGTCAGTATTCTTTGAATTTATTTAATGTATGTTAGAAATTGTCGAGTGTTATCTTTTTTACACGATGGTGTTTTTTTACTGCGGATGGTTCTTCTTGGCTGTTCAATTGGTTATAGGGACTAGACCATTTGTGGCATTTTCAACCAAAAGGGTCAATATATCGACAACCGACAATGTGGTACCTTTTGGTTGGAAACGTCAACAACAACAAATAAATTTTGTTCCAATAAGTTTTAGTTTAGTTTTAGTTGTTGTAAGTGTCGAGATGTATTATAAATTCAATTTATGCGATATAATCCGTTTTCATAGTTTTATGCCATAAGTTTTGTCAAAAAAAAAAACCCTGATTTTACTTGACCTGAATTGTCAAACTTTCCTTTTGTGAGCTCTTCTAAAGCGTAGGCATTCTTGGCTGATTATGAGCTATTGGTACTTACATATAAGACATGACCTTTCTTAGAAAACAGTTGGAAGCCTCATTAAAATCTTTATCAATTTTGACATAACAACAACGTAAACATCTCGTTTGTTAACCAACAATATCTTCAAGCGTCGAATTTTAATTTGCCAGAATTGGGAGATGTACGTAGATGGTTGCGCAATTTACGAAGCCCGGCCGGGGCGAGGGAGGCCTCGCTACCATGGCACATTAATTAACTGGGGAATCTACATACGGCGCCACAACTACGTACTGGTGGTAAGAGAGTAGATTTACGAGTGGTTCGACCACCGTCTATCGGATGAACTAATTGCACAGCGGAGCTATTGTTTCTAAACAGCGGGCTGGGCCGTTTGTTCGGCGCAGGAATTATTTGATTGCGTATCGATGCTGGTGCTAGGATTTACGTTGGCTCATTCAAGGATATTATGTTGGCACGATGACGGTAAATTGAAACGGGTGAAAGTGGTAAAGATAGCGGATTCGAATCATATTAGTTTGGTATAGATAACAAAACAGTTAACGGCTATAAATCGAATTCTTCTGCGTATGGAAGTTGTTCAACGTTTTTGATATTCTGTCAAATTGGACAGATTTTTACAGCCCTAGAAATTACTTGTAAATTAGGTACTTCCTTCATAGCGTTTTTGTGAATATGTATTTATTGAAATACAAGTTACGACTGAGATTTGCTGAGAGTGCTGAGACTGACGGTGATCACCGGATAATTGTCTTTTGGATAGCTACAGAATATAATACACATAGTTGAGAGTTTTCCATGAAATGACATCTACATTATGTAATAAATTAATTAAACAATCCGAAATAATGTGTTCGACGTAATAATCCTTTGCAGCTTTTGCTTTACAACGCTTTTTCTAACTTTTTATACATCAAATACTGTTTTCACGAAACGATAATTATTAAATGGATAGTTTTAAGAGCCAATTCATTTGTGGTATGCGTGGATTTAGTGGTTTATGTTTATACTTGTGCGCGCGGTTTTTCGATAGAAGTAGAGCGTGGGTCTGGTCGCATGTCGCCGCCGTGGCCGCGGGCCGACACGCCACGCGCGCCCGCTCGCGGCGGTATGCGAACAACTACCCTATTCATAGTGCCCGTACTATGTATGTATCAATTTTATACATTTTGGGTTTGGATGAAAATGCATTTAAATGTGAAGATGACTATAGGTACAAGTAAATTTTTTTTTTCATGTAATTACATTAAGAGGAAACGGTGAAACAGTACGTAGACTTTTCAAATAGGTAGAAAAACTACTTACTTACATGCTTCACCATTGCATTTAATAAACAGTTTTACACCATAAACTACATTATTTAATTTAATAGATCACGCAAACTTCATCAGATCTGTATAATTACGAGGGTTGTTTGAGAAGGAACTTGGTTTTATGTGAAAAAATAATAATATTGCAGATGTATTTATTTTATTTCTCTACGTGATCCCCCCGAAATTCTACGCACTTGTCCCAACGACTGCAACTTCTCTATGCCTTCACGGAAGTTCGTCTCTTCAAGGGCCTCTAAATTCGCATTGACCTCCCGTAGGTTACACATTCTCATTGGACTTAAATTTTCGCCCTGAGAGAAAAGTTTTGAGTTTCGGGAATAGGTGATAGTCCGACGGAGCCAAATCTGGTGAATAAGCAGGGTGTGGAAGAAGTTCAAATCGTAACTCCGACAATTTTTGTGCAGCGACACGACTTTAATGCACCGGAGCTTTGTCATGGTGAAATATCACTTTCTTTTTTGCCTAACCTGGACGTTTTTCAGCTATTGCCGCCTGTAACTGATCCAAAAGTGATGCATAGTATGCTCCAGTTATAGTTTTCCCCTTGGCAAGGTAGTCAATTAAAAGTATTCGCTTTACGTCCCAAAACACAGACGCCACCACCTTTCCAGCACTTCCAGCAGACGATTGCATTTAGCTTTCTTTGGAGCTGGCTCTCCATGACCAACCCATTATTTTGACTGTTGTTTCATCTCCGAGATGACGTGATGGATTTAGGTTTCATCCATAGTGACTAGATTGGATTTTTTTAAACACCTGCAAATTTTCATCAGACATTCGCATGTGAATACCCATTTTTTCTGGAGTCAGTAATAGTGGCACTCACCTTGCACAAAGCTTTTTCATGTGCAACTGGTTGTGTAAAATAAAATGCACCCGATCAGAACAGATGTTTGTGGCTTCAGTTCATTCGCGTATTTTCAATCTTCGGTCGGCTAAAACTAAATCATGGATTTTATCGTTGACTTCGGGTAAAACTGCCGTTTTTGGGGCTCCAGGGCGAGGTGCCTCTTCAATGCTTGTCCTGCCTCGCTTAAGCTCATTTACCCAAAGTCGAACGGTTTCGTAGGAAGGACACTAACTACCCAACGTAGCTAAAATCCTTTCATGGATTTGTATCGCAGTTTTGCCTTCCAAAAAAAAACTGAATAACTCCACGAATTAAAATTTTCTCTATTTTGCCGCGTAACTCAAGCCACTTTTGTTTGAACTACTGTCAAATGTCAAATTCCCGCGAAAAAATACATGACATTTTTAGTTACCAAAGATAGATATAACTCCGTAATAGATGGATACAGTCTAAGGAAAAAACGTGCCTCGAAAATCACGAAAATTTTATTTTCGATCAGATGGCGCCACTAGCTTTGGCCTACTCTCGTATAGAGGGCGTTGACGGTTTCGTTTGTTATTTATAATTTGAACGCATATTAGTGAAAGAACATGGGTCAAAATCATATAAAAATAATTAATGCAAATAAAAAAGTCATTTATCCATGTTTAAATACATTTTAACGTAATTTTATAAATCTTCATTTTTAGTTTTAAAGTAGGTCGATGGATGGCAGTGAATTTACAGTAGTTACAAAATTTACTATGACAGTACCGCTCTATCTTATTATATCCTCTTTGTAGTTACTAAACTAAAGCAATACATACAGAGTTGACGCCAACGCCATCTATACGTAGGCAAAACAAGTTACTTCTCAAACCCCCCTCGTATTCGAACTAGCATTACCTTACACACAGTCCGTAAACTCTATGAATCCTCCTCCTTGGTTTTCAGGAAGAATTGGGCGTAGTCATGTTAAATGATATTGTCTTTTTGATTTAGTCATGATGCAGTCCAAAACTCAAAGAGAGCAGTCGACTTTTTAACCTCGAATTAAATAGAGCAGATACCTCTAACGCGTATTATTAAATAGAGCAGATACCTCTAACACGTATTATTAAATAGAGCAGATACCTCTAACACGTGTTATTAAATAGAGCAGATACCTTTAACACGTATTATTAAATAGAGCAGATACCTCTAACACGTATTATTAATTTGATATTTTTCGGCAATTCATTTACAAGGGGAATACGATTTTAAAAGTATATATCCCTGAATAGTCAATCATGCGTAATTAGCTAATTATACATAGTTTATCTATGTAAATATTACAGACGCTTACAATGACCGATCTATAGTTAGGTATTACATAACTACTCTGATGTTGTAAAAGCTCAACCTATATCTTATAGTACAAAAATTAATGCCTGTGCCGATAAAAAACTGTAAATTTAAAACGGCTGTAATTTTATTTCCAAGCAAGATGACGACAGCTTTCTAACCGCAGTTAAAAGTCCTAATATTAAATTATATATTCCAATATAAATAATTCTGGTTTTACGCCATGCGACGTTACACTGGTGAATAGAAGAGATCATCATCATCATCATGTCAGCCGATAGACGTCCACTGCTGGACATAGGCCTCCCCCAAGGCTCGCCACTCCGACCGATCCTGTTCCGCTCGCATCCACCGAATTCCCGCGACCTTCACCAGGTCGTCGCTCCATCTCGTTGGAGGCCTACCGGCAGTTCGTCTTCCGGTACGCGGACGCCACTGGAGAGATCACTGAAATTTAATATTTTCCAAATGGCAAGAAAATTTTCAACATCCTCCATGCTTGCTTTCGATACACTAAAATTACCTCGAAGTTTCGTGCATTTCATAATATAAATTGCATTGCATAATATACGATGCAATATTTGTCCGCAAACTGAAAGCCGTACTATTAGAAATGGCTTGCTATACCATTGACGAGTTCTTCGATAGCCACGGGTCATTGGCTCAATCGCGTACCTACTAAATTATATAGGAATATAATAAATGTTTTGTTATTAATTGTAATAATTATTTTTTGTAATGTTATTAATTGTATTATTGTAATGCTTAAGCTGCTGTAGAAATGACTTGTAAATGTAATTATTTACCAATAAATTTCGTATCATATCATATCAAATAAATAATTTTGTACGTTGTCTCTTGAACAGAGGTCTCGAAGCGGCAGACCTCTAGGAACAATTGACCCTAGGACCATCAGAAAGATTGTTAGGTAATAGAATTTGCCCCCGCCCCCGCGTGCCCGTCATATTTATCGTGAAAAATGGGGTACATATGCGGCTTAAGTGAAACGAACTATAAATAAACATAGTATATAGATTCGTACAAAAGTTAGGATTGCTAGTCACCGAAAATTTGCGTTATTAATTTCTGGGCCAAGTCGAAAATCATACAATTTCCTTCGTACAAAAAGTCGCATTTGTAATAGACGATGAGCAAAGTAAGACCACCATACGTCCTGCAGTGCCGTTCTATCGACTATTCATGAGCTCAAATCAAGTGTGTATTAAAAGAGAAGGATAAAACAGCCAAAAAACTTTAACAACTCCAGCGGTGTTGGGATGGTGCAGGCAAATATGAAAAACAGCTCCGTTAAATGCCACTAAATGCGCTAGGAAAAAGCTTCTTATCACTCCTGCAGAAAATTTAATAATAAAAAACGGATAATTATTTAAATTAAAAGTAGCTTCATATTCTAGTAATCCTAAATTCAAAAAATCCTTATCAATTGCATCAGTTTTTTTCATTTGAAGTTTACAGTGTTTTTTTCGGTACACTCCTTCATTAAAATGTACAGTATGAATACCATTTTTCTACTCTTATAATTTATTGTTATTGTAATCTCCCTCTCTTCCTAGCTATTTATCCTGCATGGTGGTGGGGTCAGCTTTCCTGCTTCACCTACATTTTCTCACAGAAGTAATAAGTGAAGGTGTGACATTCTCTATTTAAATAGGGTATTTGACTGTATTTAAAATAAATTATTTTACACCATGCATAAAATAAAGCATCAAAAGTTTAATAAAGAAACGTAAACATCAGTTATTTTTAGAAACAATTTCCAATTGAATACTCGTATGAAATGTAGAAAAATGCAAAAATGTAGATTTAGATTATAAACTAGTTAATGTACAGTGTAAAATAAAATTGCCATACGATAAATAAATACTCGTATAAAATTATATATAGGTAATTTGATTGTGACGTCACATGCTAGTGTTTCAATATATTCCATAATAGCTAAACCTTTTTGACAGTTCGAAAAAACAAACTGATTTGACTAGTAGTCAAATACTCTATTATCACTAAAATTTAGACTAAAAAAAATTACAACTTACTATTTATTTTACATTTTTGGTTATTCTTTACTTAACTCTTTACGGTAAGTTAAATTTATTGTGAGTTGTTAAAAAAGCAGACAGTATCACATTCGCTTGTCGCCTTGAATAACTACCTTAAGGCGGTTCCCTGAGCCAGAAGGCGAAAAATCTCCTTATATGATCATGTTTTTCTTAAAGGCGTTGATACTCGTAGACGTGGAAAAAATATATGTAGTTCTGGACTATATTATCTTTAATATCATAGCTTCCGATACACGAATTATGACACTTCGCTCGATACAATTAATTCCCAAAGTAACCTCTAACTCGGACTTTTAATCCAACTTTACTCGGTTATTTATTATGTGATATAATAAACAAAAAAAGAAGAAAAAACAATCTTAACTTAAATAGTAATTTCATAGCTTTCGAATTTCGATATTGTAGGGTAACGTTATTAAAATAAATAAAAATTGACAAAATTTGATCAAAATGGACACTTGGCGCGCTTGCTCTTTCCCGTTCTTTCTTGCGAAATGTGAAAGAGACAGCGGCAAACCGATGGAACGGCCTTAAAGTTTTTATCTACAGATCTAAGAGCTTACCGATTGTAGTTGTATGAAAAAGTTGAATAAAAAGAACCGGCCAAGTGCGAGTTAAACTCGCGCACGAAGGGTTTCGTACCATTACGCAAAAAACGCCAAAAAATCACGTTTGTTGTATGAGAGCCCCACTTAAATACTAATTTTATTCTGTTTTTAGTATCTGTTGTTATAGCGGCAACAAAAATACATCATTTGTAAAAATTTCAACTGTCTGGATATCACGGTTCATGAGATACAGCCTGGTGACAGACGGACAATAAGAAAGCGGAGTCTTAGTAATAGGGTACCGTTTTTGCCTTTGGGTACGTAACCCTAAAACTTAGCATAGCTCCGACGACAGGTCATCGCAAAATCGCGGTAGTAGAACGATATTAATAGAGTCGTATTATGCACTGTATTATTTAAATATATTTTTCAATTACATATGTAACGGTAACCCTAAATTTTCCATATGTTTGTGAAGGTATTTCCATCAACATTTTTTTTAAATTGTAATGTTTGAATTGAACATACCATACCATCAACTACTCCATTTTCTGGAACAAACCAATGTTTTTTTTTTTAATTATTTGTATTCATTTTAAAGTAAATAGATCAAATATAGTTATGGACATGCGTATATTGAGCAGTCTCAGCTTATTTATTCTCCGATATAGCCCTTAAACAAGTCTGAGTCATAAATAATTGTTAAAAATACTTTGAATACCTTTTACTCAAACCGCCGAAACACCTCCATGACGTCCTCCCAGCAATCGTTGAAAATGAAGGTGTTTTGATATGTTTGAGCATGTATCTCAAATATCTTTCCCGAAAATTGTTTATACAGGGGCAGAAAGTTGGCACTGTATGTAATGATGTACGATTTTTTTTTATTACCACAGTTGAGTGCATTGCAAAAAAGTGTACTTTCCAGAATCAGAAATGTCCTCAACATTAAAATCTCTAAAAAAAAAATATTGCACATACAATCATTTTATACACTCTTACATACAAGGTGATCACGAGGGAACCGAAATATTTTAACCACGCTTTTCAGAAGCCAAAACAAGGAAAAATGTAATAAGTTTAGGTCAAATTCACAAAAAAAAAAATTTTTTTTTTCGATTTTTTTAAATGTATTTGTAGGTACATAAAAAGTAAACATTATTGGTAAACTTATCACGTAAAACGGACTATTACTTTTTTTTCCGTAAAACCTAGTTTTTACGAGGTGTCACAAGACATTTTAGTCTTTAAATATGACCAGGAATACGCCGTTAAAATTATTCGGTTTCCTCATGTTACACCGTGTATACTAGTGGTACTCAAATGCTAACAGGAATTTTACACTTTTACAGTAAAACATCGCTTTAAGTAAGTACGAGCCCCGATGCAAATTAGTTCGTCTAGTTCCACACAACAATTTTGTTTATTCTAATAAATTTTACACATGAAGATAAAATGACCCAGTAATGGGAACCGTAATAGTAATGTTTAATCTAGTTTATTTTGATCGTATAATAAAATTGCATAACACTCTTATTGATAAAAAAATTTACTTTTCAAAAACGTACTCCAAATCATATTGTCCTCTCCTATAGCACTGCTGCATGCATGGACTCGAAACAAAATTGTCAGTACATTGGTAGAGCCGTGTTGCTTTCCCTAGTAATAGCCCTTTTCACATCTGTTATATTCCTACCCGTCAAATAAAAAATAAAAAATCGTTATTTTTTTTTAGTTTAGTACCTACAAACGGTATTTTGTTGTATTTGGATTTAGTTACTGGAGGATATTACCATATAAAATTAAACTACATTAGCATTAAATGTTGGTGATTTTTAAACTTAAACATTATTTTTGTACAAACGCGAGAACCTCAAAAAATGGTCTGAATAGACGAAAACATATGCATCGGGGCTCGTAGGTTATAAAAATTTGTTTTCTCCCATACAAAATGCCTGTGTCCTCGCAATAAGAAATTCATAACTTTTGTGTGAATTGGCTCAGCGTGTTTATTTAAATGACCTCTTTTATACAAACAAATACTTATTATCAATATGTTTGTTAAAGACGGTTTTAACTATGAAATTACTTTCTCTAATGGCTCCCAAATAGTACTTGATTGATTTTAATGAAAAACTGATCACATAGAAGTATTAAAAAGGAGTTATGATAGTATTTCGACCTGTGATTTAATATGTATTTATTAGGCACGAGTACGTTGGTAGGTAGTGAAACCTTCGGTCTACATACTTTAGTATTTTAATAGCGATTGCTGATATTACAGTACAAGTGGTGAAAGACACGAAGCTACAAGTTAAAGTGGGTGGGCGTCTCATGTAGTTAACAATCTAAATTTATCGCTGGCATCTAAATCCGTGTTTGATGCACTAACTGCACATATCTGCTAATCCTTGGAAATGAATGGTGCAGCCGTTCATGTAATTCACTTTCGTCTGGTGGTATACCTATATTGTACAGCAAAAATAATTTGCGCGTAGAGGCGGCAGTCAAAGCCCGAGGTGCTCCGTTAAGCCAGTACAATTCGTTTGCGGCGGCTTTGAGCGGCTTGTAAATCAAAGGGATTCTACACAATTAAGCTCATAATTAATGTAAATACTCCCTTATTTATAGACCCACTCATTCTTAAAATTGCTCCCGTTTTTGATAAGGCTAACTCGACGCGGGTGCGGCGCGATGAACACATGTAACATGTTAATGTAATAGATAATAACGCCGTTTTCGATTTCAACTTTAAAATCCTAGTCGGGATTACAGAAGAAACATATCTCTTATTTAACCCAATCAATTAATAACAAACGGAACGGGAACGACTTGAGATGTTATTAAAAATGAAGTTCGAAAGGAACTTTTGAGAAATATGTTTCCTTCGTTATGATAATCAAAACTAGACAGGAAGCGCATATTTCATAAGAGTAAACATTGTGTTATGCGACACTGATTTACAACTGTTGAGTGCCATATTTTTTTTGTAAATGCATTTAATGACGCTTGGGAGTGATTCCTCACGAAAACCCCTGCGTTCGCGGCGTCGCTCTCTAAATTATCGCCGCCGCACGCCTAGCTCCGTATTAATTTGTTTATATTAGAGTCTCACTTGCGCAGTCAATCACGATTGTCGTCAACCACCCGATACCCGATTAGTTTGAGAAAGATCTGAACCGCGTTTTGGTTATTTCTGTACAATTGAAGCTTTTAAATGTAGTGTCAGCGCGGTTCTCGGGAGACGTCCCGAGCATTTGTCTCGGATTATTTATCTCCGGCCCGGCGGAGTGTATCATCCGCCTGCTATTGTGGCAATCGATCAGCGCGCTGGCTAAATTGATTATTTATTCAGGCTCAGTTAAATATTCG
The DNA here is from genome assembly GCF_947568885.1 of Cydia strobilella. Taxonomy (NCBI): domain Eukaryota; kingdom Metazoa; phylum Arthropoda; class Insecta; order Lepidoptera; family Tortricidae; genus Cydia; species Cydia strobilella. The sequence goes on along the minus strand of NC_086068.1, from coordinate 9,048,202 downwards.
AGCCGACCGCGTTATTTGTAGACAGGAAGCAGTTAAATACTTATTAAAATGTTAAGTGTTAAGTGTCCCGTCGTCGTTTTTGCTAAGATTTTTAATTTATAGCTGTCATATCAGACATCGTATATTGGTACGGGTCAGTTGTTGTTCTACATTCATTTGCGATTAGACCAGCCAAAATTAAGCATCCCATTTTTCTCTTTAAATATTATAATCTCCCGAACTATTTTTACCTTACCTACAGCTATATATGTGCGCTAACAATTCAACAAGTACTTAATGAGAACGAACAATGCTGAGCCCCCGCAATATCTCAGGAATGGTTTTAACAAAACGCTAGAACCAAAATACTGGCAACGTGTCCCTTTATAATTATTATACTCGAAGATCCTCCCGTGTTTTACACAGGCCGGGAGAGGGCACGGCCGCATGACCTCCGGGCCAACGGGGATAAGTACACACCGCACTCGGGTGGAAATATAAAACATGTTCATTATTTTAAGGCTAATTGGGAGGCCGCTTGCAGCGAAGTAGGTGCGATACCGCCGCAACCCGCCCACGGCGGTACCGAATTTGTGCGAATATAACGGCCTCATTACGCTATAAATGCGCGCGTATAGACACTGTTTCTGCATTAAGCTGAAGTACTACATGTGCTTTTTCAGTATATCTTCATATACGATGCGAGCGCTCCCAGCTTAATACACTCCACAATGTGTACTGGTTTGAAATTCCACAAAAATATCTCAATTTATCAGACAAGGGTGAACATTGAGCAGTAGTGGATCGCTTTTAATTTGAACGAGTTACGAATGGTTTTTATGTCGCTATCGTTCCTCGGTAAACCCTTATTTATAAATACTTTCTTTCTAATAATTAAGTTAGTAAATAGCCGGGCAAGTTTAGGCGGTATTTATTCTCGTCTTTGATGATCCCGCCCGAGGCGTATACGTTATTGCGAAACTTTTATATTTTGTTTGAGATTGGGAGTTGTTTGACTGAAAAGCATCTCTTTTTTGAATAAAATACAAAAGAACTTCACCGAGAACAACCCTTGCGTTAAGATTGGGCACTCTTTAAGCCAAAACTTTTAATTAATTAAAATTAAAAGGGATGAATTGCGAAATCTTTTGACGCCTTTCGTTTTTGTATACATATTTATCAATAACTAAAGTGGGCTTTCAATCTTCATGAAAAACTTATAGCGGCAGAAGGAACTGACAAAATTTTCTTGCTTTTAATAAATGACAAAAAGTGGGTACGTAAATCCCATTTGCTAAGGAACATTTTCCATGTTTGTTCTCATTATAACGTCTGTATATACTAAGACACCGAGCGTTGCTTCTTATTTGAACAATATTTTTTTATTTTGCTGCCTATTTACCTACTTATTGGTTTAGAATTTAAAGGGGGTCATTTAAACAGATTTAAATGTTAATATAAGGGGGCAAAGTTGTTATGTAAGTCTTTATACTATTTATTGATACCCAAAACTAGCGAAATATTCCAAAATAGAACCACTAGCGTTATGTTCGATAAGTGGAATCTTGAGCGTTGCGCGAGTTTCAATTCAAGGCACGAGGGTTAAGCAAACTTTAATACCGACAAAAATATATTTTTTTCACCACACCAACGCGAGGAAAGATTACATCTCCTTCCAATATACGTTCACTGAGGTTACTGTAAATATGTATAGTACAAAATCGGCCCAGCTAATGTGATTTAGTGCACAATGAATCAATAATATATTTAAATCACTAACGAGCGATGATATTGTAAAATCAAGATTCATTACTTGTTGATCATAACTTTAAACGACTATTGCAATAGTGTAAGAGCCGGTTGCATCGAACAGTCTGTCAGCGTTATCGAAGTTCATTGAAATATGGTCGTATGAAAAGTTTAATAATTCTCCATGGTATGAGAGCAGTCACTGCCATGTTTAACGTTGATCCGTTGATTGAAGTCGAGTGTTACAGACCAGTCGGTAAGCAATACCTATTGACAAATAACTACCTACTAATTTCGGAATGAAAACCAAATACGTCACACCACAGCTCACTTAAAAGAAAGATAGACTTCAGTATTTGTCGTATGGCATATGTACATGTCACTGGATTACAATGTAAAAAGAAAAACTTAGTTAGTTAGAATTTCGCCCTTCCCAGTTACGCGACTGCTTCATCTGACAGGATCTTAAAATCGTCTACATAGCCTGTGTATCTAGTGAGAGGGCATTCCAGAATGATGTAGTTGATGGTTGACTTCAGTACTTATTGTCCTCCGATGCTTGATTTGCTAGTGAACTTAATTTCTTATCTTCAAATAATTAATGCTCATATATTAGTCCAACCTTTCCAACTTTATTAGTGTACTGACTCGGTGGATTTCAGTTTGGGGTTATCTTCAAATGGAAGTAACAATTCTCGTCACAAATTGAAATCAGTAAACCCTTTGGGGACATGTAATCCAAGTCACAACCAGTAAAATATGCTCCCTTCCAATTTCGGTTCTAATTCAAAGCAAGGACTGAATAGTCGCAGCATAAATTTTATGGCCAGTACCGTGAGTTCATACAAACTTCAGATGAACATAGGTAAAGTGATTTATGATAGGTACGCTTGCATTTATTTATTTGTACTGGCGTATAGAAAACCGTATGCGATAAAGTAAAATTGAATTTAAATGATTTCCGCAAATTACAAGAAAAAAATAACAAAGTGAAAGTTTGACAATTATTATACCTACAATGCTCATGTAACGCAGCGTAGGTACTACGTAGGAGAATAACACGCGAACGCGAAGCGAAGCGATGCGACGCGGGGTGAATCAATCCTTTGATACCTATACGCCGCGCCGCTTCGCTTCGCGTTAGCGAGTTGTTCGCTTACGTAAGACGCAGCGTAACGAAGCAAAAAGGCGGGTTTTACCTAACCTTGAATCAACAAAATGTAACAAACTAAGAATATTTTAAATTATACTTTAATCATACGTTTTCCTCTATTTTCTGTATTATAGGTTTAGCAACAATATTTATAGGTACAACAACGGCCACGAAGTTGCCGCAGCTAATTTATTACTTATTGTATTGTCGAAAACTATGAGCGAATAATTAGTGACTATATCGTCAACATAAGGTTTGCGCACTTGAGATACTGTACATTTTTTCTTACTTCGCGTCATAGTGAAGTATAGTCTGAGCTCTAGCAGCGCGGAACCAAGGGCGGCCGATAGTTAATCACTATTCGCATCTGTGATGAAGTGTGGCTCGATTGTAATTACTTCGTGTGTTGATTTTAGCTTTATCACGAGGCGAAGGGGTCTGCCGGCTCCGCAACGGAATATTGAATTTATTCCTCCAGAGATACTTTATACAATTACCGGTCAGTCAGGAGGTGCCGCAACGGGAACCTATTAAAATATGGGAGATAAGATCAAATTTTTAGTGCGGAGGAGGTGGGTTGGGCGCGCTATAGACCGAGAGTCGTCATCTTAAATCCTAAAATGATTAAATTTACAGAAATCATTTCAAATATACATGGTGTATGCGACTATGATTATATTGTATGATAATACTCCCGATATGTTTTCTTAGTACGATTATATCTATTTATTCCTAACTGGTGCTTAGTGGTACTAGTAATAAATACCTATATCTAGAATTAAGTCATTAGAAATCGGGACTCCCAAGATTACAAATGGTGTGAAATATTAACACTTACAAGTTAATGTTATAATAGATCCCCATATTTCCATATTTGCAAAGGCGATACAAAATTCGTCACTGTAACAAAAGAAACATTTCCAGTTAGTATTTGATAACGAGCCATGGAGCGTAGCATTTAGGTGTCAAATTGGTGGATCGAGTCCGGAACACCACCCTACGCTCCAAGACCCAAATTGTTGATGTAGCTCGGAAGCCGACAAGCTTAAATGGGACTGGTCTGCCGAATGCCGAATGAGTTGGGGGGCAAAATAACTACGGAGTGGGAGCCCGAAAACTCGAATCGGGGATCTGGCAGACCCCGCCGGCGATGGCGGGATGTACTGGGCTCTTTCTTGAAGGAGTGGCACTAGATAGAGATCAGTGGAGAAATTGAGGGAGGCCTTTGCCCAGCAAAGGGAACACGACAGGCTCCAACCAAATAATAATAATAATTTAATAAAAAAAGAGAATTCAGGTCAATTCGCAAGCATCTAAAGCAGTATTTTCGTTTTTGTTTTTAATGATCATAATTCATAAATTGTCTGAAAGTTTCAAAAATTATACGATTATTTTATTCCTGAATGGTAATGTGTCACAAAATGCTTACCTAATTAATATTTTGATAAAATATAAAAGCGCTTTTAGTGTTTTGCTAACAAGTCAGTAATGAACTAACTCGGTAATGTTAACTCCACATGGTACAAAGTTAATTAAAAGCCGAATTTAATTTTTCAATGGCAGCGAATTTTCAGTTGCGTTGTTATTTAAGCAGCCAGCGAAATCTACTCTTAATACATCTTTAAATACGTAAGCTGGGCTCTCGGTCTATTATAAACGAGGCTCGGATGCCAGCTTCCTCGCGCTCTCGCATAATATATTCTTATATCTACAATTGTTTCTAATTATGAATTGATCAAACATTCAATTGGATTTTGTTTGTAATTAACTCGAAATGTTTGTTCTTATTTGTAATTTGTTATTTAATTGGCTTCTGATCAGTGATCGAAGTGTTTTAGGGGCACGTTCTTGTTAGCTTATCAACCTACCTGCTTAGATATCGCTGGTAACTTTTCCAGGACAAAAAAACACAGTAAAATGTTTGAAACCTATCGTAGTTATGAGATCATACACTCGACTATATCGATGTTAATTGAATGCATTAGGTATCTCGGAACCGAGTCTGAATAAGGTAACATTTTACGAATTCAGCTGCTATAGTTTTCCGCAAAATAATTTTTTTTGTTACTTTATGACTACATAAAAATGTATTTTTGCTAGTCCTAATCAAGCATTAGTTGCTGTGCAAACATCAAATTTACACAAATAACAACAAAACATGCTTTCGTTAATGAGAACATGCTACAAGTCCAAAGCAAACCCAGGCAGTGAAACAAAATTCTTCTGTCGTCTCAACAGCTATAAACACTAAACGACTGGGAGGCGGCCAGACGGAGTGACTAACTGCCTTAGGCCTCCATCTGCGTAATATACGGCGGAGACTGAATATAGTTTTTAATTAGGATCGCCTACCGGCCCTGGGTTCTATTTGTTTAACAAAACGCAAGTTAAAACGAGATGCCCAGATAACCGCTATCACGAATGTTTGAGCCGTCGTCTTATTTGCGAATCAGCCGTTAGGGAGATTTACGCGCCTGCCACCGGCCGGGTTAACTGCCACAATCAATTGACTAAATAGATAGAATTAACAGCATGGAAACAGGACCTGAATAATTTTCATTGCCGCTACCTACTTAAAATACTTACACCATCCAATGGGCTCGAGATATTTGTTACTAAATTTGCATTTTTAAGTATCGTCCGCCTGTTTAAATGGGGAATTTTGCTCCCTTACTCTCTTGTCTATTTGTTGTAGCCGAAAAGTTGGGAAGTCATGTGCGTCATAATAAGATTAATGGTGTAGCCGTCATCGCAAATTAAAGTTCTCTTGAAGTTTTTAATAAGGTCTTTGTCAACAAAAGTTTTCAATTTATGTAAATTGCTAAGTTTGAAGCGAGTCGGCGAGATATGGTCTGGAAGCGTCATCACCCGGTCGGTTATCGTGCCGCGCATCGTGTTATGCGATTGAAAAATGGTTTGTAATCAAAACACAAATCGATAACTGATGGGGGCTTAGAATAAGAATGCGACCGCGGCTGCAGGCGCCGGGGCCCGGTCGGCCGGCCTCAGCCCAATCTGTAAGTTTCAATTAAGCCTTTCCTATGTTCGCTACCGCCGTTGAATTGGCCCAATGAACAACTCGTTTTGCATAAATGCCCGCCAGCTGTTTACAATAATCGATGATATGTTTTTACGAGTTACATTTTCAATTTATTGATATTCATTCTTGGTCGGACAATTTATTTGTATTGATGTTTAAGACTTCTGTTTGTTTTTATAGCAGCGCGTTGACGGTTTTACGGCGGGCGCGCTGTGCCAGCTGATATATCGGCGATTCGCTAATTATTTCATTAAGATTTTCTACAAACGCGCATACGTCATCGGCGTCTATTTGAAAAATGCCGTTTCATTCATGACTCCTCGGTAATGTAAACAAACGTGGCGAAGGAAGAATACAATGGACTAAAAGGAATAAAAACCCGAGTTAAGAGGGACTTATTGTTTCCTCTGTTAGGCGCCCATTCTGATTTGTAAGTTGTTTTGTTGGGTCTCCAAATCCTGTTGAAACGTAACCTCTGGAGGCAATGACTCCGGATAGGCGCAACTAACCGACAACAGCGAGTTGGGAACAGTTTTTCACGGCCGGTAAGATAAGTGCATTTGCTTGTCGCGACAAGGCGCGCCGTGGCGATCGCATCGCACTCTGCCTCAATGGGCGTCCGTTCTTTATTTATATAACGCGTTGCTGTAGGTAATTAACTATAGTAAAAAGATGTAAAGCTTGATTTATTTCTTATTGTATTTTTGTTGTTGCCGATTTTGGGCAATACGTGGATGTAGGTACATATACATAAGGAAAGTAATTTTATAATAACAATAGCAAACTGTCTGTCATAAAGTCATACCTACTTAATAAAATATTGAAACTGGTAATCTTGCTTTTCAAACTAGAAGTCATTTCGCGTTTGTGAATATTTTGAATTTTTGATACTAGATTAATAGAACATTTAAAATGCTAGGTAGGGTTTGTGTTGAGCTGCGGAGCACTCGTTTACGACCGAGCGAGACGCCACACCAGATTGTCAATCAAAAGGTTAAGAATCCCCGACGCCAAGAATAATTCGTCGGATGCTTTTCGCCATTAAGTCATATAAATCTTCGTCCGGTTTGTCTTCGTGCGGTTAATTTATGACCGTTCAAAAATCCCCGATCGCATTCCGCCTCTCCACCGCAATGTTCCGAATACCAATAAAATCGATTTACTTAATGATCCCTCTGCGTGGTAACCGCACTTTTTAGCATCTTAATGCTGCGCACATGATTCCGTGAATACAATTTGTCATCACAAATAAAATATATTGCTTTCTTTTCTCTTTTGATGGATGATAAGTGTATATCATTTAATCAAGAGCTATTAAAAGTTGTCAAAAGGAAAAACTGCTAGGGAAACATCGATAAATTATATCAAGTTCATAAATAAATTACCATGTACCGATATAGTTACACAGTGTAACATCTCAAGCGGAACGGATAAGCACAGCTAACGCGATAATGCCGAAACAAACAAATAGAATGGCGAGGGAACGGAACGAAAATTGAACGGAGCGTTGATAAAATAAGAGAATTTAGGAGTATAACGTGAGGAATGAGACATCGACGCAAGAGTGCAGAGGCGGTCGAGCAGCTGACACCTGTCATCACGCTATTTATTAGTCGCTCCGAAATAAAGTTACGCGCGGACAAAACGAACACACGACACTCTATTAACGACACCCTGAGGTGCCCGCGGCCACGCCGCTTACTCTTCCCAATTACCGACAATTATACTCCAAATTCAGTTAAAAATTATTACCCCAATTGTCCGAATACTTTGTAATGCCATGGCTTTAAAGCACTATTAAAACCGTTATCAGCTTTACGACGGACGATCAACGGTTCTTTTAAACGATTTTATATTTGTAATTGCCGTGTTGAGTGTCTTAATCTAGAAAGATTTGTGGCTTATCAGCTTTGTTGATTCATAAATATCAATTAACGTATAATTATTAAATTCAGCATTCAAAATAATGTCTTTAAATTAAGGTGTGCTAGAACTCTTAAGTGCTCCTACCGACGACGGGCGGTAAGAAATGTGCACTTTTGTCACGTTACAATCGCACTTAAGATAAGATTAACAAAAAATACACGGAAAACAATCTAAATTAAAACATCAAGTTCACAGTCCCTTATTTTCCTAATTTGTCAGAATCGGATATTTGAAAATGGCCCGTTTTTTTGTAGAAACAATGTCCCGACGGTTTCAAAATACGTAATGTATTCGTCTTGTTGATTTATTATTCTAGTTTTGAATGTAAGTAATATATGCCACACGCAAAAGAGATTTCAATAACCCTGGTTATAGATAGAGGTGTCGGTGGGTACCGTCACCAAAGAACACTTCGCCCACTTGACTGTCAGTACGCTGTCCTTATTTCAAAGTAATAGGGTTGTGTTCAAGTATTACTAACACTCGATCCGCTATAATGCTGATGCTGACTGTACTTGCACTGTTCTAACGCTTAATAACTGTCGACGAATGTTTGCCTCACTGCCGCGACTCTGCTTTCGATAATAAATTACCTCCTTATTTTAGAAATCCTCATTCAACACACTTCTAACCATATGAGCGTATCATTTGCACATATTTTTCCAAGTCTGACTAATTATATTGCGTCGAAACGTTTCTTGATTGAGATTAATAGAAGTATATTTTTCTGTTGAAAGACAGGACTGTTTTATTCAATGAACAAATTAAATGTTTCTGTAATATTTTACAAGTAGATTTATTTTATTTTGCCTAGCATAAATTATACGTTTGAAGAAAGAATATAAAGACATAAGTATGTTTTCAGTGGATATAACAATGAAAAAGGTGGTTTATCTTGTAAAGTTGATTACTATTTACTAAGAAGATAATGTTACACATAGCATCTGCGCGCTTACAAAGGTCAAACATATTCGGTTCGCAAAATGAATACTAGGCTAAGTTGATTTATCGAATAGAGGTGAATTATCGGGCAAGAGGCCGCGCTCGGTCGCCGTCATTACGCCCTCATCTTTGTACACGCATGGACCCACTGATGGGATATTAAGGCTATTACCCAGCGAAATTGGCCCAGCAACCGCTGAGGAAGCTACCCGAGACCTATTAGCGGTATTACATATTTCATATGATCCGCCATCGCCAGCGATTATGGGTGTATTAAAACGCCGTCCAACCGTCTCCCGATCATGGGAATATGCACGGCCGCGAGTTTTATCTACGTTTTTTACAGTTTAGTTGGTAATTCGGCCCTTACGAGAACGCTGTACATTATGGGTGCCTACTATTCGGAGTTTTTAATGGTTTATATTATGTTTTCTTTTACTTGGAGCGTGAGAGCGGTTGCGGTTAGTTCAATAGGTAAATGTTATTAGTTACTAAATTCATAATTTTACATTTAAGGGAAACGTGCTATGAAATGGCCAATCTTCGCTAAACAATATATTTAAAAGTAGCTTCTGCCCGCGACTTTGTCTGCGTGGGATGATGATGGTAATTGATAACAACTATCCTATATACTTCCTCGGGCCTAAAACTATCTCCATATCAAATTTCATCTAAATCGGTAGATACAGGGGTTTAAGTGTGACGAGTAGGATGGGCCGATTTTGTATGAAGAAAAATAAAAAAGTAATTGTGTAGAGTTATGAAACCACGATGCAAGTGAAAATTTTTTTCGGATTACAGATAGGCATTTAACTGAAAATATTCGGAAAATTATTCGATTTAGGGTGTTAAAATCGCGTTTTTAATCTCTGCTGATTCCTCGTTCCGTACTTCTGATTTTGTAATAGGTACACGCTCAATGTTTTTTTTAATGAGAATAATATTGAACTTTTGTATATGCTGTTTCTTTAACTGGTTATTTGGCAGTTAGTTGATGCTTTTAAGTGTCGGCACCCAGTATTCGCGCAAGTCCAAAAATGAGTTAGCATAGCTTTTGGTTTTCAAAGAGGTCAGATACTAAACATACTAGTACTATGCCTTATGGGAAACGGTCGAAGAGATAGTTCAGATCCAGAAACCGCTACCAATTTTTAGTGTTGTTGGGCATGGTACTGGATCTCCAAAACTGCCGGGAGACAGCGGCGCCGACCATCTACTTCAGTGGAATAACGTCATCAAAATGACTCCCGCTTCGTTGCGAATATTACATTTTGCACCCAAACTATGCATTGCACATACACGTGTGGGGTATTAAACGAAAGCCAGTGAAATAATATATATTTCACTAATACACTATGTACCAAAATATACAAGAGTTTAAGAGAAATTTAAAAATAAATAAAAATGATGAAAATAAAATTTCGATTATTTTGGTTTTTCAACCAAACCAAAAGTCGGACGTTAAAGCAATGTACTACAAAATTAAAGCTGATGTCTCAAGCTATACACTGATATCAAAATAATCAAAATCAGACCAAAAATGTGAAAATTATGCATCAAAATGTAGGTATTTGCTAGAACAAAATGCATTAAAGTTAAAAAAATCGAAATTGGTCATTTTCAGGATAATCCGCATAAGCTTCTAGTATGTTATTAGCAATATAAAAAGGATCATAAAACTTCTGGGAGACAATTTCTATAGTGCCTGAGTAACAAATAATGGCGTCATACATGTGACCGCTGCCGAAATTTGCTAAATCTAAATTATAACTAATACCATGAGTCATACATACACGTGTGCTACATCAAACGAAAGGTTATTAAATATATTATGATTCGTTAATACATTATTTATAAAAACAATGTATATTTTAGGGGCTACAAACAAAGAAAAACCACTTTTTTTGAGAAAAGTTCGTGTATATATATTTTATAGCTCAACTAAAAATGTTATAACAACGTTGCGTCTAATATAAAAGAAACCAGTTATTCAACTATACGTCACAGCTTAAATTTTTAATTTCTGATAAAAACTGTGGAAGTAGTACAAAAAAAAAACTCAAGCGCGCCAACAATTCTACCTTAATGCGCTCATATTATGCAAAGAATAGTTCTAATTATGGGGTATTAAATGAAAGAACATTACATAAAATACATGAAAACGACATTTTGGAGTGGAATCATAATTTATAAAATGAATTTGAAAAAAGAAAAAAATTTTTTTTTGACAGAAGCAAGTACAAAATAGGTGTTGAAGTCCCTGACTTCTGAGCTAGGTATAAAAAACCTGTTACAGAAGTCAGAGTCCTCTCCCAGACAATAGAAATAGGCAGAATTTGCTGTCTACGTGTAATGTATTGTTTACATGGAACTACTGAACTGATTTTGATAAATGAGGCGTCAATTCATTCGCCTTTGTAGCCCAGGTGCACAAAACTTAAATTTTAACCGACTTTCGAAGGAGGAGATTAGGTACGAAACGAAACCGTTGTTTTGCTTATTTATCAAATAAATTCATTTTATTAATTATAATTCCACTCCAAAATATCGTTTTCATGTGTTTTATGTAATGTTCTTTCATTTAATACCCGATAATTAGGACTATTCTTTGCATAATATGAGCGCATTAAGGTAGAATTGTTGGCGCGCTTTAGTTTTTTTTGTACAACTTCCACAGTTTTTATCAGAAATTAAAAATTTAAGCTGTGACGTATAGTTGAATAACTGGTTTCTTTTATATTAGACGCAACGTTGTTATAACGTTTTTAGTTGAGCCATAAAATATATATACACGAACTTTTCTAAAAAAAGTGGTTTTTCTTTGTTTGTAGCTCCTAAAATATACATTGCTTTTATAAATAATGTATTAACGAATCATAATATATTTAATAACCTTTCGTTTGATATAGCACACGTGTATGTATGACTCATGGTGTAGTTATAATTTAGATTTTGCAAATTTCGGCTTCGATCACATGTATGACGCCATTATTTGTTACTCAGGCAGTATAGAGATTGTCTCCCAGTAGTTTTATGATCCTTTTTATATTGCTAATAACATACTAGAAGCTTATGCGGATTATCCTGAAAATGACCAATTTCGATTTTTTTAACTTTAATGCATTTGTTCTAGCAAATACCTACATTTTGATGCATAATTTTCACATTTTTGGTCTGATGTTGATTATTTTGGTATCAGTGTATGGCTTGAGACATCATCTTTAATTTTGTAGTACATTGCTTTAACGTCCGACTTTCGGTTTGGTTGAAAAACCAAAATAATCGAATTTTTTTTTTCATCACGTTTATTTATTTTTAAACTTCTCTTAAACTATTGTATATTTTGGTACATAGTGTATCAGTGAAATATATAATATTTTATTGGCTTTCGTTTAATACCCCACACGTGTATGTGCAATGCATAGTTTGGGTGCAAAATGCAATATTCGCAACGAGGCGGGAGTCATTTTGATGACGTCATTCCGCTGAAGTAGATGGCCGGCGCCGCTGTCTCCCGGCAGTTTTGGAGACCCAGTACCATGCCCAACAACATACTAAAATTTGGTAGCGGTTTCCGGATCTGAACTATATTCCCATAAGGCAGTGCACTAATACGGCATAAAAATGTATGGCAAAAATTTCATTTTTGGTACAAGCTTTTATCGCAGTTTTTAATTATGAACAAGTTTGGGAACAAATCAAATTATTTTATTAAATATTTTGATTTGTGTTTTTTAAGTAGTCACACTACTATATATAAATTAAAAACTGTAAAAGATGTCATATATTAAAGAAAAAGTGACGAAGCCCTCCAGTGGTGAAGGCCGGATTCGAACCGGCGTCTTTAGCTATCGCGGCTAACGCCATGAACCCCTAGGCCACCTAGCCAGGTGTTTGTAATTATGTAGTGTATATAATATGGACTACTTGTCTGAAATAAATGATACAATACAATACAATAATATTACATTGTCGTATGCAGAATTTCAGCTCAATCGGGAAGTGGGTCAAAGTTAGCTTTCAAGATATGACCAACACTAACATACATACATACATACATACTAACAGGGCAAGTTAAATAAAAATACTTTAAATTAAACGAGTTCAGCAATAGGTATTATTCTGTTAATTTAATAAAAATTTGATAATAATTAATAATAATAATAATAAGTTGCGCCTGTGAACGGGTTCCAGCAGGCGTTCTACATGACATTAAAGCTCTCCAAGGGGCCTCTACGTGTTGGATTTATATCCCCACGCAAGCCTATCAAAAGACCGGGATGCATAGGCCCGTGATATCCAAGGATATACAAACAATAATAATAATTTTAATTTTGAATTTTATAATTTTATTGTACCATTGTAGTTTTATTATTTTATTGACAGTGTTACATTTAAGTATCTTTGTGCTCATCCGGTTGTGTCTGTGTTTGTAACTTAGTTCTGTATTACTAAATAATTATTAACAATATAGGTAGTCTTGTAAGTTTTGTACATGTACCTAATTACTAACACTTTTATGGGCTTTGCCTGAAATAAATGGTTTATTATTATTATTTGTATCTCCTTCTGGATTTCACGGGCCTATAAATCCCGGTCTTTTGATAGGCTTGCGTGGGGATATAAATCCAACACGTAGAGGCCCCTTGGAGAGCTTTAATGTCATGTAGAATGCCTGCTGGAACCCGTTCACAGGTGCAACAATAGACACCCATGAACCGGTCGTAGCAGGCATTGGGACTATTGTAGAAAAAGTGAACAGTATACCGGTTTATGGATTGAAGTTTGGCTGGTCAAAAGATTGGGCTATTGCTGAGAGGTCCGGACACCTGCCATAACAATGTCTGTACACGTTATCGAGGCAGGCGGTGACTCGCCGCTGACTAGATGGGCCCCTGAAACTGCCGTCGTAAAGACGACCAGGAGCAACACCGGTGTGAGCGGCTCAGGGGTGTCGAGAGGTGTGCGCCGCTTTCTACCCAGTGGCTGTTACCAGCCACTGTGCCAACTCGCGTCTTATGCATCTTTCACTTCCACCCCTGGAGCATATAGCTCTTACGACTCCCCTCTGGACGGCCAATGAAGGCAAGCCAGAGCTGAGAGTCCTGCGGGTCCCCTTGGGGTCCACTCCGACCGACGAAGACTCGCCGGAGACGGAGACCCTGACCGACTCTCTGGAGCACTCGGGTCCGTGGGGTCGTCACTCCCCAACAGCTCGCCACAAGCTGCCCTGCATATACATAGCATATACCCAAGCGTTTATTATTATTATTATATTATTTTGTTAATTTAATAAAAATTTGATAATAATTAATACCCTCCAATAAGTCGTGCAAAACACAACTACGAGTATAAAATTTGCACGTGAAACACGAGAATCGAAGTAATGCATGAATTTAGCTATTGGTAACATAATACAAAAATTGTGTTGTGTTAAAAGTCATAATTTGCAAAACACTTAAATTGTGATATTTTAGGCAATTTAGGCATATTTTGATGTGTTTTGCTTAACAATACTTTTAACAATATGTTTTTATGTACACATCAATGTTGGCACCGGAAATATGTAAAATGGCTTTATTTGAAAAGCACCTATATAATCTTTCTCGATATCTACATAAAATTACGCATTATTTAAGTGGCATTGCATTGCTCTTTTCTAAAATGTACACCATCGGCCCACCCTAGTGTAAACAGACAGACGGCTAGAGTTGTTATCGCATTTAGGTATAATATTAGGTATAATTGGGATAGTAGGGATCAGTAGGGATTTACAATTCAGGAAGTTCCCAGGTTAAAGCTAAAATTCAGATTTATTATAAGCGTATCGTTTCTTCATAAATTTATAATAACTTTAAGATCTAGTTATCTAAGAGGTCATATAAATAGATACATAAACCCTTCGAAGGATACATAGAAGGAAATAGATACATTATAATTATTTACGTCGGAAGGGAGGGAGCCCATGCGATATCTTTCCGTATAAATCGTTCTGCTATTTTCTGCGGAGGGAAACGTGCACACAGTCGCACTTCTCACTCACTACATACAAAATCCAATCTGTAATGACGACACAAATACATAGAAATGACACACGTCAAAGACGAATCTTGCACACCTCGATCTCTTTTTGTGTACGGATGAGTCACAACACGCACCGCACTAGTTGTGTGCATGCCCAGTTGGGCATGTGCTTCGGCAGAGGGAAAATAGTGCGAATGGTTCCCAATATTGTTCGTAGCATATACCCATTCTTTCGTTATCAACGTTCTTGTAATACGTTGTATAATTATCAACCCCAAAACTTAGCGACTTGATCCGATTTTCGGGGTGTGATTCAGCTTCCTCAATTTTGATGTCGCAATTCTGCGCTTCTTTATTTAACATTTAGGGGAGAGTCGGCTATATTGTACCGCCAAGGTTAATCGTATCACGTCTAGATTTTCTATTAAGTGACCTAGTTTATTAACATGTTGGGTAAGAAACGATACTCCAGTAATATTACTCTCAGTAGTCTGACCAGAAACGGCATACGGCTAAAAACGAATAGATAAAAGAGAGAAAAATATATTATTTTCGTCGGTCTTGAGTCTTGATCAAGTTTAACTTATGATCAAGTTTTAACTATTAATATAAACCGATCTCTTACGTGAGTTTTAAAATCCGTCCAAAATTTATGCTTATATTTCCTAGTAGTTCCTAAAAACTTAGTCGCTTTAAATCGTAGATAGTATTTTTGATTTGTATCAGTACGATTTCAGTGTCTGGCAATAAGTGTTTGATATTAAACCTACATAAGATGTTTTATATTCTTCTAACTAGATAAACCTATTTTCCATACTTAGGTATGTGTGACCGTTATTGTATCAAGTTTCAGACTACGTATGCTCTTATAATTAGTGATTTATTGATGTTTTATTATTGTTGAACCAATTTCGAAAGGTCCGGCAATCTTGTCCTTAAAACAATGCGGCTTCAAAATTGTATTAAAAAGTTAACAATTTCATTAATCGATTCTCAAGATTATAGCTCGGCAGCGCAATTTTCACAAGAAGTGTAACCTTAATAACAATTCCAAGCGCTAATGCAAGCAACATAATTGGAGCACTGAAATTTGGACTAAAATGCACCACGGCCTTTAATGGAACACTGACTGCTAACATTTTCAACCTCACATCTCTTACATGTCTGCTTTTGAAGTTTAGACTTTATTCCTACAATAAGAGGTTGATAATTAAGTTAAGTAAGTGATATTAAAATGAGATCGGGAAATAGAGCACTGGATATTGATGCTAAGTAATAACGGAGCTCCAAACAAATCGATTTTGTTTTGTGAACCCTACTTAAATGTGTTTCTTGTTGTTTCAGGATCCTTTTACGGTAAGTTTGGAAGTTTTACAACGAGTTTGACACTGTTTTGTGAGTACTACCCATTTATCAACAGTATTTGAAAGATAAATAGTTAATTCCATAATTAGATTTTTTAAAAGTATATAATTAATGTTTAATGAATATTAATGGTGCTACTATAACATTATGTAACAACATAATACACATTACTGTTTGAAGTATTAGAACAAATTAAATTATTTGCAGAACATATCAGGGGGCGCCATAACAGCCTTTAGTAAGAAGTGCATATACTTGGAAAAATTCGACCTTTGCCGCCGTGGCCCGGTGGCCGAATGGCACAGGCACCTCCCGCCATAGCATAGGACGCTGGTTTGATTCCAGCTTAGGGCACTGGAGGCCTTGGTAACTTTTTCTTAGTATATGACATTTATTTCAGTTTATAATATAAACACTATCAATACTATCATGCTGTCCTTGTCACACGATGGTCAACTACAACGGGTCTAACACAGCAAACCGCACGACTAAAATCATGAGTGAGAAAACCTACGTTTCTGTTCCTAATTCATGGATAAATCTTATCTGCACCTCAATGCACATATGTGTATTTGAATTTTAATTATTTTGGACAGGTTTTACACTTTGTCGTTTGATTAGGGTCGTGTTCCTAATTTGTGTACCAAAAATATTTTTAGGGTTTAGCTTTTAAGGTCAGATACCCCTACGTACCATGGTGCGAAAAAGTAATGTTTTGCCTCCTTTTGGGTTATTTCCACTAGTTACCAGCAAGTTGTTACCAGTGGGATTTTTTTTCCCACCTTTTACCACCGGTAACTGGCCAAAACAGTCGGTGGGGAGTCGTTTCTTATAAACGCCAGCATACACTCTTTTTTTGATAAATGTCGCCGTTCATTGTCATGGTGTAGATAAACAAGCGACTTCTTTTTCCACAGTCACACATTGAATGTCCAAGAAAATAGATTTTTGAGAACATTTTTATTCATTTTACAATGTTCAGAAACATCTGTTCATTTATTATTTGTTAGTATAAAACTCTTGCCCAGGAATTTGTTTAAAGTCTGCTTTTATGTATATCTCGTTGTCTATCACCCTGCTTTCTCGTAAAGAGAATGTTGTAAGGGTAAACGTGGCATTGTTGCCACACATTTTGGAATGTGCTATTATCGTATTATCCAGAAGATAGGCTTTGAATAGACTTGGACATTGTAGAAATTTCCATTCCGGTGCATGCGACACTAAACTCAAAATACACGTCAAATACTACCAATATTAAAAAAAACTATCCTCATAACAAATGAAACCGAAATGAACTTGTTACCGAAATGAATCGTTCTCGATTTGCACTTTCCTCAATATTTGCCTCCTTTTGGGTTATTTCCACTAGTTACCAGCAAGTTGTTACCAGTGGGATTTTTTTTCCCACCTTTTACCACCGGTAACTGGCCAAAACAGTCGGTGGGGAGTCGTTTCTTATAAACGCCAGCATACACTCTTTTTTTGATAAATGTCGCCGTTCATTGTCATGGTGTAGATAAACAAGCGACTTCTTTTTCCACAGTCACACATTGAATGTCCAAGAAAATAGATTTTTGAGAACATTTTTATTCATTTTACAATGTTCAGAAACATCTGTTCATTTATTATTTGTTAGTATAAAACTCTTGCCCAGGAATTTGTTTAAAGTCTGCTTTTATGTATATCTCGTTGTCTATCACCCTGCTTTCTCGTAAAGAGAATGTTGTAAGGGTAAACGTGGCATTGTTGCCACACATTTTGGAATGTGCTATTATCGTATTATCCAGAAGATAGGCTTTGAATAGACTTGGACATTGTAGAAATTTCCATTCCGGTGCATGCGACACTAAACTCAAAATACACGTCAAATACTACCAATATTAAAAAAAACTATCCTCATAACAAATGAAACCGAAATGAACTTGTTACCGAAATGAATCGTTCTCGATTTGCACTTTCCTCAATATTTGCCTCCTTTTGGGTTATTTCCACTAGTTACCAGCAAGTTGTTACCAGTGGGATTTTTTTTCCCACCTTTTACCACCGGTAACTGGCCAAAACAGTCGGTGGGGAGTCGTTTCTTATAAACGCCAGTATACACTCTTTTTTTGATAAATGTCGCCGTTCATTGTCATGGTGTAGATAAACAAGCGACTTCTTTTTCCATAGTCACACATTGAATGACCAAGAAAATAGTTTTTTGAGAACATTTTTATTCATTTTATATGTTCAGAAACATCTGTTCATTTATTATTTGTTGGTATAAAACTCTTGCCCAGGAATTTGTTTAGTCTGCTTTTATGTATATCTCGTTGTCTATCACCCTGCATTCTCGTAAAGAGAATGTTGTAAGGTTAAACGTGGCATTGTTGCCACACATTTAGAAATGTGCTATTATCGTATTATCCAGAAGATAGGCTTTGAATAGACTTGGACATTGTAGAAATTTCCATTCCGGTGCATGCGACACTAAACTCAAAATACACGTCAAATACTACCAATACATACATACACATGGTTGCCTCTTCGCATCACTGAACAACGGATTTTTTATGCGACTGTCTTGGAACTTGGCTTCTCGCCTTAGTTTATGTAGGAAGCGCACTAAGGTTGGCTTGTGCGGCATGCGAATATTTAGCCGTTGATGCCAGCCCTCGACCGGATTATTATTGCGGTGTTTTTCTTGAGTGCAACTCAATCTATTATGGGCTCCTAATTCCAACCAAGTATCTTCCATGTAATTTTTGAACAGAAGGAATTCATTTCTTACTGGAGACTAAGTAATGTCACCCAAAAATCTCCGACATCTCCGGTATCTCCGACTTCGGCAACTGCGGTATCACAGTTGAGTAAATTTGCGGCCCTCGCGGGTAGTATCCATTTTTATTGATACTGCTTTCTTAAAAACCGCACGATTAAAATGAAAATAGCATCCTGTCAACTCACAGTTCGGGTACACTGATTCACATGCATTGAATTGCGCTAATTAATAGTCTCATTTAAACTTATGTATAAATTACTCCCATTTCATCTCGAAGAAACGTGAAAAATCTCGTATAAGTGTTTTGTCTTTATTCGGGAGTGACGCGAACAGTACAGGTACAACATTGGTTGTAGTGTTGCTGGCGCCTATGTTAGCGTGTATAGTGTACAATTGACAAAATGGTTTTAGCTTCCTGTTATAGGTTCCATCACCGAAGTATTGTATTGGTTTTTCCTTTGATTTTCTCATATATTCGGTGCTCAAATGCTCAAATGTTCGTCGAAAAAATTTAAATGTTCTCCGTGTCTCCATCTTCCACTGCCAGAAATTCGTGGGCCAATAAATCATGTACCTATACTTTGACATTTTCTAACCGATTAAACTCCGTATTATTTTGGTTCGGCAACTTCTGGCTGGCCCTATACATATAAAGAACTTCTTACTTCATCAAAAGATCACATACTAGAGCTGGAATCGGCTTCATGCAAATTTTCTTTACTGGTGTCATCTTCCTGCATACTTCTATCTTACAAGAATCTATGGCAATATTGCGTATGTTCTCATTTTAGTGTCTCTTACAGACATGGTCACTTACCTTTAGTACCGTGTCTTTATTTTTGTTTAATGTCGCGGATGCGAAGCAACCTGTAGGGCCATTCGCACATTTCCAATTATTAGAATTTTTGTTGTTGTGACTAAAATTATACCTGTGCCCGTCATAAAGGAGAGCGGGCGCCCTTTTTGGTTCTCAATAAAAATAATTTCGCTGCTAGAACTCCTCTTGGCCATTGCGCATCTCAAGAAACAATAAATTTTCTTCTTCATTTTTAAGTGGCCAATGTTAAGATAGCATCTGAAGTGGCAGTTTACACGAGGTTTTTTTCTATTAAAACATGACAATCAAGAATTTGGATTTTGGGAAAAGGCCGTTTTGTGAATCAATCAATATGGAAATCGGGTGTTCTGTGATTGAAATTTAGAGTATTTTGGGAAAATAGCCTTCTGTGTATCGGTTTTTATGAGCTGAATCAGTCCATTTGGAATTGGCCCATATTGAGAAAAGTGCGTGCGAATAGTTTTTTTAAATATTGGTAGTATTTGACGGTTGTTATATTTTGAGTTTAGTGTCGCATGCACCAGAAAGGAATTTTCGTATATTAACAGAGAAACTCAGATAATTTGATTATGTGGATTTTCGTTTTTTTATTATGATCAACTGAAAAACTGTGTGAGGATAGGTGCCTTCTGTATAGGTTAGATACCCCAGACATTCTATAACCCGGGGAATTCCATTCTTTATTCAACGTTATCTGAATAGTAAAATCAACTATGATGAACATATTCCTACTCAATATATGTACTATTTATGATAGGATATTTATATGCTCACTGGAAACCATTTCAGTCCAGATATCTTTTTCTTATTATTTTCTTTTTGTAACTTGCAACCCACCAATTTCTGGCTTACGAGCCGTTTTAATACAAGGCAAAGCGAAGATTGTGGGGACATTTTAGTACGATATCTCTGTACGAGTAAGAATCCATTTATTACATCACACGTTTAGAGGGGGAGGGGAGTCAAGAAAATGTGACATGTTGTGACAAGGGGGAGGGGGGAGTCACAAACTTTGTGACGTCACTTTAACTTATTTAAATTACATTATTCGCTGTACAGTTAAATAACAAGTTCTTGGAAGGATAATCGTTTTTATTCGTTTATCTACACACATATCATAAACCATCTATGATTCCTTCAAAATCCGTAAATAATGGCCAACATTAAGATAAACTGTTTTGTTACAGCAAATTTTTTATCTGTGAAAATGTTATTATTGCTAAATAATAACATCGATGTCGATAATATTATTTTATTCAAATTTCGAACATCTCTGAAAAACAAAGAAATTTGATTTGACCCCTATTCTAATATCAGTCGAGATGACGTTTTATTCGAAATGAAATGTCAATTGCATACAAATTTGACAAATCTCGCTTGTTAGTTGGCATCGAACGATATGGCAATCGACCCCCACTCTAGTTTGTCTCTGAATTAAAAAAAAACTACGGATGCGTAACATGCGTGAAAAAAGTTTTCTTTGCCGCCATTTGACGTGCAGTTTATCTTTTAATTAGTTTGTAAGTAAAAAATAATTTGTTTTGTTGTTTTTAAAGTAACTCTAGCAAAAGTTTCGTGTAAAATGTGCGATAAAGATATTTCGGAGACGCCACCTCATATCCGCGAATTCCGCCAGAGAGCAACTATGCCCCAATGTTGGCTGTAATATGAGGTTAGTGAATATATCATAGAAAGTTTATAATATGTGTGTAGATAAAGCAGTGTATGTAACTGTACATAATTAGGCATTAAAACACTCGTGTGATTCTATTATGAAACTCACTACGTTCGTTTCATAAAACCACACTCGAGTTTTAATGCCTTTCATTATGTAGCAGTCACATAAACTACTATTAATTTACTTTTCTAATCAGTTTTAGGTTACAAAATTAGTATTATTTATTTTATTAAAAAATATTTTGATAAAATATTAATAGTACTTAATTCGATTTGCCGATTTCGTTGAAAAAATGTGACGTCACACCAGGGGGGATGTGTTTGCCAAATGTGACCAAGTGTGACAAGGAGGGGTGGAGGGGTAGGGGTAGAAATTCATGTGACGTAATTAATGGATGAACCCTAACTTGGCATTGGATTTTCTACATGTTCGTGCAATACGTTCGTGTTGTTGATGTTGTTTGTTTTTGCCAACGAATGAATAAAAGACAAAAATAAATTTTGACATATTATGGGATAGGTATTTAGTTCCTTGTGATCAACTACTTGTTTAACAAGTTTCTTACGTGAAACATGGACATATACAATAGCCATTTAAACATGCCTAAGTGCTGGCTTGTTAAAACTACAATATTTTGCAACACTACGTAAATTTGTCAGTGTTAACTGACGGAAGATGACGCGACTTGCATCGTGACGGTTTGACGGTCAGTTGTGCTAGCCCCACAATAGGTTACTTATATGTAAACTTTCTAATGTTTTTGTGATTTTGAATAATATTTGCATAATGTATAATGTGAATTTATTTTGTATCTTTCTCGGACACGCTGGCGCCGTTTACTGATCACAACAGGGTGTAAGTATAAATCATCTATATTTTCAGTACCTACCTGTATATATAGTATATATATGTCACTTAAATCATAAAAAAAATCATGTAATAGAAACTCAACAATTACCTATTAGAAAATAACTAGTTTTTTTATGGCAAGGCTAACCTATATGTCATTTCGTAGGTACATTATTTAATACTTTTGAAACTCGAAAGTAAATGACGCCTCTCTGCCTTGTAACTTGTGGGTCAATTAATCCTTTTATTTAAAATATGGTCGGTTTAAACCTCGTTTGCTTAGGCAGCATTTAAAACACTGTCCAAAAGGCCGCAAGCTGCAACTGAGTGTCTGATGATGACAACCTGAAGACTAGTTTGTGAAAGTAAGTTGACTCGAACTTTTACGTACAGTCGAAGGCAAAAATATCGATCCAGACAAATGGCTCAAAAATATGTGACGACACGACTTTATTGTCTAAAGTGTAAGAGCGTACACATATTTTTAAACTTTGGACATGTATATATATATATATATATTTATGCCCTTGACTGTACACGATACCATAGACTTTAATATTATTTACTTGTATAATATTTCTATTACAGTACAAATAATCGTATAAAAATGAGGCAAAAAAAACATGTAGATAAAAATTCTTGGTGGTAACAATGGGATCAAGACTACTCGCACAGATACCTATCTGAGATTCTGCCAAAGGTCGTGTATTCTGCCAAAACTCCTAGTAACCCCAACCATCATTCGCCAATGCGAATACCTTGCGTTCCCTAACATCCATAACACATATAGACATCTTAAGTGTCTCTTGTCTGATTGACACATATATCACTTCGCTGTCAGGCTATATACCCAGTAATCTACATACGTACTCAGGTCGACATGACAATAATTAGTCTGGTTGAAGACGCATCGCCCCGCGTACACTAATTGACGTACATGCAAACGCAATCAATATGACGCGCCGACGGATGTTGCTTCGAGGCACCGCGTCCTGCACTTTGCTTGCTGGGCTTTGTTCAAAATTAATTCGGGGCACGGTAAAAAAAAAAACAATACAATCGCAGGTGTACTAGTCGCGGAGCGTCCACAGAACTCTATTTAATCGGCTTGCCTATTTACATATAGGACGTCCTACATTTCAGACAAAAAGTGAGTCCGTTCAATAGTTTTGGAGTTTATCGCGAACATACGCAGCGGGGGGACTTTGTTTTATAAGATGTATAGATACAGAGATTACAGAAAAAAAAACAGTAAACAGACTTGTTACAAATATCTTCTAGCTGAGCGATACCAATTCATTCACTGACATTATTCTAGACACCCATGGTTATGACTTCTCACTGCCGTTCACTCCTACAATACAAGGTTTAGATTCGTTTATTATCCTGTGTTACTTGTGGTATAGTAGACTGGTTACCAGATTCTTCACCCCGCCCTCATTCATCCCACCTGAAATCCACATTGATAAAAGTCTTTAATATAAATTAACAGTTAAGTTATGCAAGCGGGCACACATTTGCTTTACTATTAGACGAACCGAACAATGTTTGTAAGTCTTGTTTGTACTTATTTTAGACTGTTGGCGAAGCAGTTTCAAGGCCGATTTCTAGTAGAAACAAATTATTCAGTTTCTTTGATTAGTGTAAGTTTTTACATCTTGCTAACATCCATGACATTTGGAAGTCTTAAATATTCTTGAACTTATCTGAAATTTTTCGTCGCTTATGGAGTACGCCCTAGTATAATAACCCTTTTTCGTTTCCATGTATTTCATAAATTAGGAGAAGGTTTTTTGACTATGTAGTTTTACGGCCGGTTGCCACCTGACGCCAAGGCTGTGACCCTCCTGGAGGGCCCGGAAGCCGCCGTTGACCGTGAGGTTCCTCCGCCGCCTTTCCTACTGAGCACTCCAACCAAAGAGTTCAGCACTGCAGCGACCTAGATTCCAAGATGTCGGAGAAGCCCGCTGCAGGGGTGTGGTTTCGGAGTTTCCATCTCTGCGGGAGCTATTTCAGTATTTCACTCCTACCCTCCAGGTGTCATTTGCAGGACATCCTGGCGAGCACTCCCCTATCCGCCACCTGGGGACGCGTTCTCTAGGGGTGAGGCTCCCCATAAGGCTGCAGTCTAAAAACCGGCCAAGTTCGAGTCAGACTCGCGTTCCAAGGGTTCCGTACATTACATAATTTAAAAAATGTATTTTTTATGCGAAATGTCTTTAAAAAACCCGTAGAAGTCGGATCAAAAACTAAGTAATTAAGTCCGACTCACGCTTGACTGCACATTTCTAATAGGTTTTCCGGTGATCTATAGCTAAAGATCTATTTTGTGTATTTTTTTTTCAAAATTTTTGGCCCAGTAGTTTCGGAGATAAAGGGGGGGGAATGGTCATTTTTTGCCTATTTTCTTGAATAACTTCTAAACTGTTTGTCCTAAAATTATATAAAAGATATATTTGAGATTCTCACAATGAGCTCTTTCATTTGATATGTAACACGATATAGTTTGACAAACTTTATTTTTTAATTTTCTCATTTACCCCCCAAAAGTGGGCCCCCGTGTTTAAAATTAATTTGTTTACGTTACATGTCCATCTTTGGGTCACAAACTTACATATGTGTACCAAATTTCAACTTAATTGGTTCAGTAGTTTTGGAGAAAATAGGCTGTGACAGACGGACAGACAGACAGACAGACGCACGAGTGATCCTATAAGGGTTCCGTTTTTTCCTTTTGAGGAACCCTTAAAACTATTAAAGATAAATTACGAGTAAGTCGATAATTTTTCCCGCCGTCTCCATCATCTGTTTAGTTAGTTATTGACTGGTCAGCTTCCTGTTAACTACAGTTTTTGCGAAAACCGCGTGGACAGAAGTGAACATTTTTGTATGGAAACTTGCAACTATAAATGCATTTTTATCGAAACTAGTGCACGTAAAATGAACTCAAAATCAGTATATCAAATCGACTTCATTTTTTGCAAGCTTTCTAATGATACCCCACACGATTCAGCATACCCTTCCCCCCCCCATTCAGCCCCCTATATTTCCCCTTAAAAAAGAAATAAGCGGTTTTCATTTATTCACATTATTAGTGGTAGTAGTTGCTATAACTGTTCCGGTATCTACGTCAAACGGGTCTCCGAGAAAATTGCATTTAACCGATTTCCAAGACCGAAGTGATCCCATAAGAGCTTCGTAATTAAAGTTTTGTACAGAGCTATAATAACCATAATATTTATATTACCTTGTTTTATTTAGGTACATCTATAGTGCTGACATAGCTATTTATGCAACAAGTGCGGAAAGTGTATGATCACCGACGAGTGGAATTTTATTCACGAGCGAGCAAAGCGAGCGAGTGTATAAAGGAATACGAGTCGGAAATCATCTTTACGCACGTGTATCATACGATGTTTTACTATGCATTGTGCGAAAAAATAAAAAAACCATATCATGGCAAATAAGTTTAATTATTAAAAGGAGTGTTTTAAATCGACACGAATAGCGAATTACCTATTCGCACGTGTATCGTACAACGTTTTACAGTACATATGGCCCTTTATACTTTCGACATATGCACGAAAAGTGCTCTTTTCCGCACTAGTGCGAGAAAGTAGCACCATATGCTCTGTAAAAAAAATTGAAAAAATAAAGCACTAGTGCGGAAAAGTAGTACTTTCCGCATGATATGGCTCCGTAGGAAACGCACTTTTCGAGCACATGCATTGTAAAGTTACATACGAAATAGTACGTTTATAATGTTTATATATGTTATTGAAATTTGAAATTTAAAATAAATTGTTGTTTTTATCATACGGTACGTTTCTATTTTTCCAGTGTTGGTAACTTAACACCGAAGATACTTATTTTATGGTCCGTCTCTGAACACAACATTGCTTTTTAAAGTCACGGAATAAAATGACCTTTTACAATTTACACGTTAAAGTGGACGGAAGTGGAATAAGTTTATTGACTCCTAACAGTGATGTAGAAAGGTTCCGTTTAATTTATGTCAAGTACTTAAAAAAAGAGAATATACCTAATTTAAGAGAAAAAAACATACATAATATATGTATAAAGTCATGAGGTGGTGGTGGACTGCAACGCTAATTGTTCCTTTAACTATAACATTTTGCTTTTTGTTTTGACACATGCTCGTCTAGCTTTTTTTGTTTTATCTATTTGTGTACAACCCCACCTCATGATACAGAATAGGAATAAATGGGGACATATTCACCGAGACTGATTCCTGAAATGATAGGCTGCTAGATTTAGCTGTTTATTTAGGTTAGGCCAGTAAATACCTAAAATCCGTCTTTAATGATAAATTCCGCCGTTTGAAGGAAACAGCAAGATTTATATCGGGCAAATTATAAAGCTTTGCTTTGTGCGCGGACCACGTAATCCCCTTTTAAATTTATTAGCCTAACCGACAATAAATTAGTAATTCGCTCGCCGGGTCACCCGGAAACGTGGACTTAATAAGCTTTTTAAGGACTCAGAGGACCTTAATCTTGTAGGAGATCCCTTGTTCGAAGGACAATATTAATATTTATAAGATTACATATATTAACTTTATTCAAATTTTTGTTGTTCTTTCCCTCATGTCCCGCGCTGTCTGATGGCGTCGACGCATGCGACCGCAGTATGTAAGTATATTCGGCTATTTATTACACCAAGGTTACCGTTGTAGTTATTAATAAAAATAATCATAAAGCTTCAAACTCAGTCCACTATCTTAATTATGCAAATGACTTTGAGCTTACATGCCGTGAATGAATTTATCGTGTCAAACAATTTTGATTGTAATACTTTTTGCCCTTTAGTCAAGCAGATATTCAAGAGTATGATAAAAAAAATTATTAGGCATTTAGTGAAGTTCAAAACCTCTGCTAACGTATATTCATGACGCAAACAGTTGGTTACGGGAAACACGGTCCGAAAATGCCTCATCAATATTGGAGTTGTCCGCGCGGACGCGTAGGTAGATACGTGGAAAATCGTACTGCACCAGTTCTGTGTGAGCGGCAAATTAACAGCGCTTCCCTCGGGGCCAATATTTCTCTGGGCGACGTCGAACCCGGGACCGCCCGCCACTAACTACCCCACTGAATCAGCTACGATCACGCCTACATCTTGTACATACGCCGATTGGTACGTACCCCCAGATAAAGTAATATATATCCCGACGCTTAACTGCTGACTGAAACTGTGGCCGACGAGCCATTCGACGAGAAATTTCCTTGTAAGGGATTTAATGCCCGATTCCAAATCGGAACTATAATCCCATCCCTTGCAAAGGCTGTCCTGATTTTATACTCCGTGAACCGTTTTTCGCAAACTCTAAATTACTTGAGCGATGTCAACATAAATAACTTGTCGGTCTCCTGCTAACTACGGGCCCCGCCTGAACAGTTGTTATACTTAATCCTAAGCTATCAAAACACCGCCCGGTTCCATGAAATTATGCTTTACTTATACAAAAACGTTTCAAAAATTAAAATGACCATTGATGATAGCAAGGTAATTCCTATAACTATGCTAATAACACCTACCTTCCCCAAAATATAATCTTTAATCTGGATGCAAATCATCCTAATACGTTCCGATTATAAAGAGCTATAATTTCGGCATTATATTGTCCATCAAAGTGTTTTACATATATAAAATAAAAGCCTGGCAATCAAGTAATTTGTTTCTCGACCTACTAAACTCGTTCGTGATTAGTGATGGGCAGGTTATAAGTAAGTTAATAAGGTTTTATTTTCACTTAAATTTCATGTAAGTTTCTATTGGTTTCGAATTAAAATTTGGCTTATATTTCTATATGTTTTCGAGGTTTTACTATTGTTAGGTACATGTATAAATTTTATTCGTAATAATTAATTGATACTTTTAGAACAGTTATTACATCTGGTTCGTACTAGAGTTAGACCAAGCTAAGTTGGCAGCGATTTTGATATCAATGAGCAAGTGTTATTTTAAACGTCATACTTCTATAAAATTATCACGTGTAAATAACCCTTGCACAGTCTATGCTATCGAAATCGCTGCCAACTTAGCTTGGTCTAACTCTAATTAATTGTAAGTACACATTTGTGACCAGAGATTTAAACTAAAGCAACGCACGCCTACTAACCATCATCGATTTTTACCATCAGAATCTGCTGATGAGTATCGACTATAAGTATCAGAAATATTTGGTACTTACCTACATATAATTTAACTATTTATTTTTTGTTTTAAAATGTTGTTTAAGAAACATTTCCACCCAATAAGTAATCTATCTGTAGGTATAATTAATTATATATAAGCACCTAACATTCAAAACTTATACTTATCAGTAAAGCAAACATGACATGTTTCAAAATTGCCCATCGCTATTCGAGATACAAGTTTTGTTTTGGCTTACTTTGTTTTTAATATTTTGCATCGTTAAAAATTACAATATTCGAATCCCTAATTACGTGGAAGGTACAATCTAGGATGTTTATTTGAATAAAAACTTGGTGTTAGCATTAATTAAATAATTTTGTGTTGCGTATAGTATTGGTATGACTGTATTATGTTTGATTGTGTTTCAGACGGCGATGCACTGGGCCTGTAAGCGCGGCAATGAAAATTTAGTGAAACTGCTAGCTGGGGCCGCGCGGCAGGTTGTTTACGAGCGCTCGGTCAGTATACCTAAACGTAATCGATAGCTGAAGTTGACATTTTCCCTTTTACTTAATTAGATCAAATATAAAACTGCCTGGATCTGTTCCTCATCGTTCTGTCCTATTTCATTTAATCGTGTAATGTTTTCATTTACCCTCAAATAGCTAAATATTCGATCTCCTTTTAGGTTCTTTACTAGGGCGAAGTAATAGCATATATGTACATAACGAGATTGCTATTCATTAATCAAATCATCCCGATATATTCCTTCCTATTAACAAAATAGCACGATTACAGCAGCTTCTTTGTTACGTTGAGTAAGTAATATATCGTTGTAAAACTTCTGTAAATTTTGGCACATTGAGTTAAATTAATTGATTTGAAGAATTTACTTGCTCAATAAAATACCTAATTGTGGTTTGGTTTGGTTCTTTTAAATACCTAAAGATACAGACAATTGAGTCCAGTCATTCGTGGCATTCGTGTTTTAGCTGAACAAAATTCTCTTCGGAAATCGCGTTTTGCAAAGATAAACTTTTTTTAAGGTCCAGAGCACCGTTGCCTGGATCTAATAAGTCAGTATAATTAATGTCATTAATGGGTCTAAGGCGATTAAATTTCGATACTTTACCTTTTTTTCCGACGTTTTAGCTAGGTTGTACTAGCTGTATTGTTAGTGTTGCGTGTCGTGCCGTAGACAATAAACATTAAACAGAAACGGGTATAGATGGCCCGAACATTTATATACGAGTAAACTAATGTCGGGTAGTTTAGTGTTGTTTACCAATATCTCAATTGTCATTTTGCTGGGACGTCAGTCTTCCGTGACCGCTAGTGCAACCTAGCTGAAACATCGGAAAAAAGGTAAAATAATGAAATTTTTCGCATCAGACCCGTTAATGACATTCTTTACCCATGTGTACAGAATGCGAAAGTTTAAAGTGTTATACTTAAGTCAGTATGTTTTAGTGTTTATGCGCGTAGCGTCCATAATATTAGGTGCTAAATTTAAAGCACCTAATATTATGTACGCACGAATTGTAAGCGTATGTGGATGGCATTTGAAGAAGGGTTTATCTCTACGTACTGATAATGATTATTAGCGGCTCTACGCGAATATATAGGTATGGTCTATATTATTTTTTCATAGACTTTTGCGAGAAGTTACACAAATTTAACCATATCTGTTTTCTCATTTTTCTGGTGTGTGAGTCATCCACGAACAAGACATGTGTAATCTACACCCATTTTTGTTAACTTGACTACCTACGATATTCGAACTTAAACTATCGTGAGACATATTTCAAAATATTTAGATAAGTACTGTTTTTACTCACTATTACTTTTAGTCGCTTTTGGCGACATGTTTAGTCGCTTTTGGCGACATGTTTGTTTGTTTGTGCGCGCAACGAGCGACGAGGCGGGCGGCGCGGGCAGTGCACGAGCACGACGTACAACCGCCGCGGACACTCGTGCCTGAGGAAGGATACCTACGATATATTTTAACAAAAAAAAATACATATGCTCCACGAGAACTTTACAGGGTGAAAATTATTTATGGCGTTATGATTCATAAACGCGGTTGTCAAATCTAACAAACCGTTGATAATCGTTTATCACTCCATCATTTTGACATTTCGGTTTGTTAGAAAGAGTCAAAATTTTGCAGAGGTTTGTAAGAGGTTGCCAAGTTTTATGAAAAAGGGGGTTAGTATAAGGGGTGAGTGGGGGGGGGGGGATACTACTTAGTCAGGTCATAAGTTATGTCACAAATATTGTTATTGATAAAAAAGTTATAGGTACAGATCCCTTATTAATTATATTACGTTTTGATCAGTATTATACAAGCTTTCAAATCATGTTTTGCTTTTTTATTGAAGGATTTGTAATCATTTTATCAGTCAAAACCTTTGTGTCAGAACTTATTACCTGGCTAAGTAATAACAGTTTTATAATCACTGCAGGCAGGCAAACGACAAAACTGCATTGTTTTATTGACGAAGAAATATTAATATTTCTAATCGGATAACCCCTTAAGAGTGGTGTATGCCCGTCCGCAGTTCAAACCACCGGTTCAACTCTGCCTATAAAGTGTACGAGTAATGTCCAATCAAATGAGCAACAGCCAGGAGGTTATTTTGCCTGGTTTACGGTATACTTAAATTGTCGTTACACTCTTTTTCATGTGGTGCTCGGCTGACGACGGCAGCAGAATGGGGTAAGTTCGCGCTTTATTATACCCTACTACTTAACTAATTGTAAATTCGTGGGAAGTAGTCATGTCAATGATTTCGATTTAATATTAAAACTGGCTGTGGTATATACTTATTATTTCTGTAGGTAAGTACTTTAAGTAACGTGCATGTTAAAAACGTTCTAAAGTATAAACTTAGGTAGTTCAATAGGAATTTTAAGTTGTACGGTTAAGCACAAACTTAAACTAAGCAATGATATGTTTTTGTGTGTTTCAGTATCAACTGACGAAATAGGATATTGTGTCTGTGTTTTCTTTCTACATAACTCTAGCTGCTTTAACACGTTTCATCTCTTTATGTTAAAATATTCTTACACTATTGAAACCTTCCCCCTTACACCTGTCGCTGTTATATAGCGAGTTCAGCTAGATCTAAGTTTAATATCGACTCCAATATAAAGGTAATATGAACGAGGCAGATGGTCTACATTCTACATGACTTGTCGCAAACGTAAAGTCGGTTACGATAAAATTGTTTGATGGGAATATTTTAATTGTAATTTGTGACAGCAATGTTTAACTTATACAACCATTAATCTTTTTAGCCTGCGACTGATAACGTCTACTTCTTGGTTTCTTCTTACTTTTTAACGTGTCGTATTAAAATTACACACCCACGGAAATCATACAGGATGACATTGAAAAAGCAATCCGAAGTCACCTTTTCGGACTACAAATTAAGATGTATCGTCAACCGAAGTGAATATGGCGGGGTGAATAGGGATAAAAACCAGGAATTACATTTACCCGATAATTTCTTAAAAATTACCCACACAAGATGTATCATGCAAAACATACTATTATTTTCAATCGTATGATGTTTGTGTAAGTAGTTTTTTTGAAATTAACAGGTAAATACCATTCCCAGTTTAGATCCCTTTTTACCCCGCCATTCCCGGTCTCATCTCGCTCCGCTATTCATCCCGGTTGACGGTACCTAATTATTTACACGAAACAAAGTTTTCCATTCTTTAAGTTTAAGTTAAGAGCACCAAGTAACGTAATAAATCACCCTGAGATTTCAGGCATAAGTATTGCAGACATACTAACATAGTGACATAAACCTGCAATGTAAGATGTCCGAGTTATGCAGAGTCGGAAACCTTGGTACAAATTTTATGAAGATAATATAGTTACCTCGTTATTTCTAATAATGTCTCGTAATTTTTTTTGGCATCGGCCTTCATGCAATTTTCGTTACTATCTCTATAAGGAGTAAAAATATCCAATTATTTCTCATAACTTTTAATATTATATTTGACTCCTAGGCCGATGTATGCATTTTCTGGGAAGTAAAATTGCGAAAAAATTTTTTTCCCTCCCATAGAAAATGGACGAGCCAAAATGTATGAAACAGCCAAATTTTTTTTCGCGATTTCGGGGTTGGTCCCATAGTAAAAGTTGCTCAGTATAATCCCAAAACCTCTCTGGCAACAGGAATGCACTTATTTTTTAGCCACCGTGTATACCTAATTATTGGCCTCTTTTTATTAGCTACTTAAGATAACTGTGTATATTTGACTGACAGGGGTACACTCCTCTACACATCGCCATGCAGTTTCGTCATGAAAATCTCTTCAGACTGCTAGTCGAAGCTTACGGTGAGTGTTTGTTTTATTTTACTTTAACCTCTAGGGTCCTACGGTTCTAAAACTAAGTATAAAATAACCTTCAGTTAAATTTGAATCATTATTAACATACCCCGGATTTTTGGGTGCGGGAATGTTTTACACTAGCCAAAAAATATATTTAAACTGTAAAAACAGATACTATTTTACCATTTCTAAGTAAATTTGGAGCTAACTACCTATTTTAATTCATAGTTGGGTAACTATTTTACAATAAAAAAAGTTATAAATACACAAAATCATTTCTGCACCCAAAATTCTGGGGTATGATTATTAAATAAAACAGAGTTGCTTTTGTTTTGTTTCCATCGATTTTAAAATGAAACAAATTCAATTCTATTTTCATAAATCATCTATTCGTTTTTGCATAGTGGGCCGCTACACGATATTATTATGGCATCTGTACCTGTACTGTTCGACTTCGACCGCCGATGAGGAAGCGAGAAGCCATTGACAAATTTCTCTCGCAAAAAACGTTACATCATAGTCAGGCTTTAAGATTATATTTAAATCACGGCAGGAGCAATACAATTGTAGTACAGCAAGCTGCAAAAATCGTTCACGTCACTATAACGTCATCTATAACCAAAACCTCGAACTGCATGAATTACTAAAGCTCTCCTTTGTGGACGTACGTAATTCTGTTTGAGTTTCCGATGTTTGAAACTAGATGGCGATAGCGTATTGTGAAACCCAGACTGCTGTTGCTTCGTGTCCTTCCCGCGATACGAATTCCAATTCCAATGCTTTTAACCAGATGGCGTGCAAGTCCCTAAGGACGACCGCAGTAGTTGAGTCGTGTATATTTCCATTGTTTAGCGACCGCAGGGGAAGTATCGACTTGCGCGCCAGTCCCCGTTTAAGCTGGAATTCCGATTACATATTATCTCAGGTCTGCGGCCCACACGTTCAATGGCTCCCCAGAGTAGAACGCTCGCTTGTGATCTAGAATTACAGCTAAATAATTTACTCAAACAAACTGTTGATTTGTTATTTTTCACATAGTGCTTCCCTTTCGTTTTGTGTTGTGTGGAAGAGGATAACGAGACAACAACGAAAAGTGAAAAGTTTGATGCATGTAGTGCATTGATACTTTATAGGCCAAGCAATAAGAAGGTATAGAGGGAAATGCTAGGAACACAATTTTTTACTTGGTAGCTTTGTTTGGGCTAGTTAGGAGATGAACATATCAAGTCCCCGACCGTAACCCTGGTGCTGAGGGAGAGAAGGGGGTTTAAAGGTTAAATTTTTCGGTTTTTCGATTATATCTCGGAAACTATGGGTCTGAGCGACATGGCCACTTATACAAAATGAAAAGTGATTTAATTTGTTACAAGTTTTATTAGGTAATTTTTTTTTATATCTTGTATAGTTTTTGAGATGTCCGCTCTTGAAGGTTTATTAGGGCTCTCATTTTTATCTTGATTATCTACATCAGTGAAGCTGCTAGGCCGGGTTCGGTAACGTTTTCGTATAAATCGGGGGTGCTGAATTCATTTATGGTATCAACATTGACACCTTTCCGAATTAAAAACATATAAACTTGAAATATCTATGACCCGGGTATTGAGGTGTCACAGAACTGTTGTGAGCACTTATTAATATAATTTAAATTTAAAAATGCTCAAAAATATGAAATATACTTACGGCTAGATGAGCATGTGAACAGGGTCGAGGTTCAGGCCACTTTGGAGTAGAGACTTCAATCCAGTATTTTAAAAGAGGACGCCCTGGATTGAAGTTTCCAGCAAACGCATGACAGGTTCCAAATGAAAAGGCAAGTTACTTAAAATATACACTGTATTCTTACGATTAGCAAATACACGATATTGTTATACAGATTACACTATTAAATTTAAGAGAAGCTTAGGGTACTATTGTCTGTGTTACCAATATAAAATAATAATTAATTTATTACAGGAGTAGACATGAGCGAGGATGGAAACCATTAACTAGGTAGATATAAACATCGCCTTCTTTACATTAACATTAACCTACTTTATAAGGTTGGTTAGATATAATAATAATAAGAGGTCACCTCGCTCGGTCACCAGGCATCTGGGAGTACGCTGCTACAACGTCCCCAAATGGTATAAAAATTAATAGTTATAAATAGTACGTTCCAGCACATGTAGTGGTACCCCAGCAAATCCCACTACTAATTTCTATAGTACTTAACGGTAACTTGAAACACTATTTATCCTAGATCTTGCAGTGTCTCCAGGATATGAGCCGGGAACTTGCCACCATGCTCAAGGCTTATAACGGGATGTGTAACTCCCGCCAAGACTAGAAAGTCTAGAAACCCTGAGAACAAAATTCTCAGTCAAAAACTAATTTATTTCAACATGTTAGATTTTAATTTTATTTATTTAGGATTCACTTCTTAAGGCAAAATGCTTAACCAAAAGGTGTGTGTACGTATCTAGTTGTACTTACGGGTTTATTTCCCCGGTTTCTACAGAAGCGCCGGATCCACGTGCTTCAACCCCTCGGCTATGATCGGCATTTTCGAGACGGGCAGCTGAAATTGTTTACGACAAAGTAATTAGACACTTGTTAAACAAAACTGAATATTCCCTCGTCCACATCGATAATGATTTCACAAGAATACATACCACATGTACGACGAGATCACAAATATGAATCCCCGGTTTCTACAACGGGGGTGGGCGATTAAATCCCTTGTTTTACGATTCACGCTGTAACAAGAATACATTTTATCACTATACGCACTAAACACACAAAAGGAAAGAGATCTAACTTTAGATTTCTTCAGACAAAGCTACTTACCTCCGCCATTTTGGAATGACGCACCGAGCTTCAAAGTCAAGATGTTTCCAATGCACCAATTAAACAGCAAATGAATCGAAAAATGCAAGTGCATTTAGACTGACAGATTTCTGAGTGAATGACATCGAATGACGTATGCCCGCGGAACACACTCGTTCTTACCAAATCAATTTACGAACAACACCAGAAACTTCAACAATTCCAAACATGGAAATAATTATATATTTAGAGAGCCAAAAATATGAGCAACATTTCCAAATAGAAATTTTACAAATGTAATGATTATGTTATTTTACTAACGAGAGTGGCTACCACACTTCATCGACCGCCATCTTGAAATACAGATACAAACGTACATGTCACTTGGCATTGCTGTCAAGTCGACATGAACTCCAAATGCAGTTTGTTTATATTTTCCCAAATTTTGTGTTTTTGACCAAAACTAATAGTGGAAAGGAACTATTTCAATACCAAATATAAGTGCTATCGGACAAACGAAATGTCCGGGCTATAATTCTTTGCCAGAACGAGAAATGTGCGCAGGAGCATGAATGTATGATGTGCGATTTATCCTTCCGTTAAGGTAAGTTTTATGTTCCAAATATAGCTACAAACAAGTGAAAAAGGTTTAAAATGAATAGTATGGGTCTTGCCCAAGAAGTATTTACCATATACCTAAGATAAATAGATATACATTACTAAGTTTTCGTCAAATAAACATCTGACAAATTCTCCTACCAAATATCTACCGACTGAGCGATTAACTCCAATTAAAACACTTGGAGCAGACTGCAAAGTGTTACAAACTTTAAACAAATAACTTTTTTTTAAACTCCTCTTCACGCTTAAACCGCTGAACCGATTTAGTTGAAATTTGGTAAATAGACGTTTTAAGTCCCGAGACAGGATATTTTTTTTTCTAACTCTATTTAATATATAATTATATTATGATACAATACATAAAAAAAAAACTTAAAACTAATTTTTACTAATTAAACCTAGACATGCTAAAACTAAAACAATATAAATTAAAAACTAAATATAGAAAATTTCCCTTAAGTCCCCCGCTTCCGGGAAACTCCCCAAAATGCAGGCGGCATTCCCCCTCTGAATCGCCAGGCCCAGCCTCTGCGCAAAGAAGGAGCCCGCTCTATGGTCGCCTGAGACGCCTACTAGTCGAACCGACACCTCTTTAACAAACTTTTTGGTGTCGGTTTGGGTCCGTGCTCAACCGAAAAGCACCGCAAGCGCCGCAAAATCGTATTCGTTCGTTAAGAACGCATACTTGCGGCGCTTCAGTGTCTGTGCCTGGTCCGCGGCCGTCCCAGGCTTCCGAGCAGACCCCTCCACGTGGGACGGGGCCAGCGTGTCGACGCAGGTAGCGTCCCACGCCAAGGGGCGATCCAGGCTCCATGGCACGAGAGTGCAGCCGTCAGGTCTCTTGCCGTCAGCCGCCGAGAGGCTCGACAGCTCCAACGTCGCGGGAAGACCGGCGGTGCTGAGGGCGCGGCGGATTAAATCATTCAGGGTGGAATGCCTGTAGAAACGACCAGCGCTCATCCTGCAGTGCAGGCCATGCCGTCCTAGAGTGTCCACCGGTTGGGTGCAGCGACTGCACGCATGGGCCTCACAAATTTTCATGCGCAGACGAAGGCAAACCGCGATTTGCAGAGCATTTGGCTCTAACGCAGTGCCAATATTGCGCGATGGGAGCGCGTTCAGCCAATACCCCGACTCCTTTTCCGACACAGCCAAGAGTCTAGCTCGCTCATGGTGGTCACGGGATTCCTGAAAGAGGAGTTGGTGTCGCATCTTAACGTTGACTTCCACGCCGATTGGCTTGACTTATCCTCCGGGACGAGATCGACGGCATGGTCAGCCCCCCAAGCAGATTCTGCCTCTGCCAGGCACGCCACCGACACGCCAGCGGTTGAAGGGATACGTAGAATACCGCCGACGAGAGGGAGTGTGCTGTAGGCAGATGACAGAAACGCCGAGAGTGCTAGATCAGCCGTCAACCGGATACCGAGTCCACCAAACTTTATCGGGAGGGAAGCCTGCGACCAGCTAGAGGGAGTAAAACTTACATTTAAGATTTTACCAACCGCCTCTTTCAGAATGCGATCAACGTTTGCCGTAATCATGGGAAATTTCCAGACAGGGGCGCAGCGGAGAATATACATAAAACGCGGCGAGAACAGGCAAAGGCGCAGAATGTACATTCACAAATTTTCATGCTCAGACGAAGGCAAACCGCGATTTGCAGAGCATTTGGCTCTTAGGCAGTGCCAAGATTGCGCGATAGGAGTGCGTTCAGCCAATACCCCGACTCCTTTTCCGACACAGCCAAGAGTCTAGCTCGCTCATGGTGGTCACGGGATTCCTGAAAGAGGAGTTGGTGTCGCATCTTAACGTTGACAACGTCCCACGCCGATTGGCTTGACTTATCCTCCGGGACGAGATCGACGGCATGGTCAGCCCCCCAAGCAGATTCTGCCTCTGCCAGGCACGCCACCGATACGCCAGCGGTTGAAGGGATACGTAGAATACCGCCGACGAGAGGGAGTGTGCTGGAGGCAGATGACAGAAACGCCGGGAGTGCTAGATCAGCCGTCAACCGGATACCGAGTCCACCAAACTTTATCGGGAGGGAAGCCTGCGACCAGCTAGAGGGAGTAAAACTTACATTTAAGATTTTACCAACCGCCTCTTTCAGAATGCGATCAACGTTTGCCGTAATCATGGGAAATTTCCAGACAGGGGCGCAGCGGAGAATATACATAAAACGCGGCGAGAACAGGCAAAGGCGCAGAATGTACATTGCCATGTGCGGGTTAATTTTGTACAATAAGTCCGAACACTTATTAAAATGGTCGACCTTAGAGTCTATAGACGCCGGTATAGCTTCCTCCAAAATCGGGGCGCCTAGATGCATGAGGGTGGCGCGAGACAAAATGGATGTGTTTGGTGTGAGCTGGTTTATCTCGGTTATCAACGAAGACCGGGTGTCAGGAGGAATGGCGTCCGAAATAAACAACTCACACTTATCATAGTTCACTGACAGACCAACCTCAGCAAACCGATCAACCAAAATTTTCAAATCCGCCAAAACCGTTGGCTTATCACCGCCGATAGTGCCGTCGTCAAGGTACCAACAATTCAAATCAGAAGTGAGCTGGGTGATGATGGGATGGATTGCCAGACTAAACATTACAGGACCCAGTGGATCTCCTTGCTGGCAGCCCACGCAAGAAGGAATTTCATGATTTTTATACATGAGGCTCGAGGCTGAACCGTAGCATTGCCACAGATAGGCGTAAATTTCTGGAACTTCGTTCTCGATTTGAGCCAGAAGGACGCCTCGGTCTATAGAATTAAAAGCGTTGCGAATATCTATCTTTACCAAAATTTCAAAGTTCTGGCTATCAAGGAAAGACCGGGCTGCATGTACTGCTCCCTCACAACCCCCTTTAAGGCCAAACCCCAGCTGGACGGGCGTAAACTTCTCCGTTAAACGGGAATGAAACTGGCGACAACAAACTAGACGTCAGACGCCGAAAAGTGTTACCCACGGCAATGGGCCGAATACCCCCGTCTTTTTTCTTTAGGGCAATAAGGTTAGCCCCGTACAATACAGGAACGATTTCCTGGCAAACCTTGCCCGCGAGCATAAAGTTCACCAAAGCGGTAAGCTCCTCCAGCAGCGTTCCACCGGCATCCCCCGCAAGCGGGCTAGTCATGTCTTTTAAATGTTGCGGAGTGATACCGTCCAAGCCACCATCAGCTGAGCCAGCCGGAAAAGATAGCACAGCCTGCAGTATTGCATCTTTTGATACCTGAAGCGGCTGGTTGGATGCCGCTGGTGGCCTCGGCGCGCGGGGTGGAAGTGAGGACGGTGAAACGGCGGGATGTTTTTCCAGTAATGTAGATAATCAAGATAAAAATGAGAGCCCTAAGTAAACCTTCAAGAGCGGATATCTCAAAAAATATACAAGATATCGAAAAACTTGAATGAATAAAACTTGTAACAAATTAAATGTCTTTTCATTTTGTATAAGTGGCCAAGTCGCTCAGACGCATAGTTTCCGAGATATAATCGAAAAACCGGAAAATGGAACTTTCAAACCAGGGGGGGTTTGAAAGTTCCATTTTCCGGTTTTTCGATTATATCCCCCAGCACCAGGGTTATGACCGGGGACTTTTGATATGTTCACCTCCTAACTAGTCCAAACAAAGCTACGAAGTCAAAAATTGTGTTCCAAGCATTTCCCTCTATACCTTTTGTTGGGCATTTATTTCCTGGCCTATTAGTGATGTGCTTATAGAAAAATATATCGAATGAATCAATACTAGACTTTTACAGTTTTTAAACTTTTTACTGACACTAAATGGTAAATAGGTTCGGGTGAGATTTGTATGCTCATTAATCTTATTTAGGGACTCGGTTAAACTGCGTTAGATTGTCTCCAAATATGTATTTATTTATCGTTGTCGTCATATCATCGTCAATAGACAAGTCCGTGTTTATGCGTCGCATCTCTTCGTTCGTGCATGCGTCGTAATAACAGACTGGTCGATACCCATCGGCCGCCCGGCAAAACGCACCCAGACACTGATTAGTGTGACGCTGCAACTCTCGTGCAACTCTTTACCTGCGATCTTAGGTAAGTACAGTTGGACATTACTAACGACTTCAGTTGAGATGAAATAAAAAAATTAACATTTTTAGGGTTCCGTACCTCAAAAGGAAAAAATGGAACCCTTATAGGATCACTCGTGCGTCTGTCTGTTTGTCCGTCTGTCACAGCCTATTTTTTCCGAAACTACTGGACCAATTAAGTTGAAATTTGGTACACATATGTAAGTTTGTGACCCAAAGACGGGCATGTAACGTAAACAAATGAATTTTAAACATGGGGGCTACTTTTGGGGGGTTAATGAGAAAATTAAAATTGTAAGTTTTTCAAACTATATCGTGTTATATATCAAATGAAAGAGCCCGTTGTGAGAATCTCAAATATATATATTTTTTTTAATTTTAGGATAAACAATTTGGAAGTAATTCAAGAAAATAGGCAAAACATGACCCCTTATCTCTGAAACTACTGGGTCTAAAGTTTTGAAAAAAAAAACACAAAATAGATCTTTACCTATAGATTACAGGAAAACCTATTAGAAATTGCAGTCAAGCGTGATTCGGACTTAATTACTTAGTTTTTGATCTGACCCCTAGGGCTTTTTTAAAGACATTTCACTCAAGTTTCACATAAAAAATACATTGTTTAAATTGTTCAATGTACGGAACCCTTGGAACGCGACTCCGACTCGCACTTGGCTGGTTTTTTTACATTAATAGTCGCTTATTTTAATATGAGAAACAATTTGTTGAATTGCCTTTGTGTGATTTAGTGAAATGAATTACCTACAACAAAAGTTAGTTTGCCTACTTGCTAATGCACAACGATCTATAATCTGTGTCTTTTTTAAACTCAAATACCTATGCTCTATGCTACATTCTTGGCTAATATTTATTATGCCTTTAAATTTTAGATGTTAAAAAATGTGTCCCTTTTTCCATTTTGTCTGCTATTTTTAGAACTGCATTATTTTTATTTTTGTCTATTGCGCAAACGATTTTGGCGCACTTTTTTCACGATTTCATTTCATTGCAGTTGTATGTATTAGTAACATATTTAACTAATTCAGTAGCATATTTTAGTATTAGCAATTAATATAAAAAAGAATAAAAAATACACAAACTTTTTATTAAACATATATTTTACTACTAGCTTCTGCCCCCGATTTCGTCTGCGTGGAATGATGATGTTTGATAAAAACCTATCAAAACCTCCCCCGGACATGAAACTGTCTCCATATCAAATTTCATATAATTGGTTAAGCAGTTTAAGCGTGGAGATATACAGACAGAAAAAATACAGACACACAGTAACTTTCGCATTTATAGTATTATGTAGGAGGATTCTTTTCGAAAGACCTTACACACCACGTCCGCGCAAATTCCCTTTAATAAAGTTAATGCAATTTTTAGTCAAATTAAATCACTGTACATCAAAAATTTTCATTGCAGAATATGGCCAACTGGTGGGAAAATCACGATGATTACAATGATGTGCCAGAGATGCGCGGCTTCGTCGACGACACAGTCAACGAGGCGCTGTTCACTGGACCACCTACCCCGCGCACGGTGGAAGCGTTCTGTCGCGTTATAGAAAATATCTGCTTTCGGTACATTGGCCTCCCTCCAATGCTGAAAATGAATCTTCTCAATCTGTGCCAGAAACGATTCGCCGAACTACATGCAAACAACTTAGATATAGTGTTGGTAAGAGATGTCCCGCATCCTTGGTGCCCCTCGTCCCGCCACTGTTTTGTCGAGGGAGTACGCGTGTTGTGGCAAATTCCGAACATTGAGCAATGGGTGTGCTACAATTGCTACCAGCCATTGTGTCAACTGGCCCCTGAACACTATGGCGAGTTTGAGTATTGCGCCCAAGTGACTCAACCCAACTTTTATTGAATGAATATTTATTTAATCAAATTGTTATTTGTTTCGGAATACTCAATCGTTGAAATTAATAATTATAAGTATTACTTAACTTAATTTAAATATTGTACCCTAAGGTTAAAGACACTATGTCTGATAACAAAACAGCCATTATTATGGTTTTAAAGGTATTAAGGTTTCAACATACCCAACTGAATTGAATTTGTGTATCTTTGGCGTCGGGGTTGTTGAAGCCATAATACTATTATACTCTGACCGCTCTTACGTTTAAGTTTTAAGATAAGGCTCAGTTTACTATATGTAAGTAGGAGATAAGAATTAAGTTTAGATTAAGTTAAATTAAGTAAATTTTAGTTAAATTAAGTTAAGTTAATAGTCTAATTTTAAGCCTTCTGCAAGGGCAAGAGTGGGTTCGAAGCCTAGATAATGGGTCTGTCTACTAGAGAGTTGGCCGGTCTTCCAGTACAATACCCCACGTCCCTCGGATGTGCGTAGCGTGGTGGAGCTTGACTCGAGGCCAGGAGACGAAGCGCGGCCAAGGTCAAGGTCGCTCAAGGTCAACACGAAGGCAGCTCTCGACGGTAGCTAAGCCGTCGGAGGGAGCGCTTTAGGTAGCGGTATAGGCTTCATCAAGCCAAAGATCATTGTGGCAAAACACCGA
The DNA here is from genome assembly GCF_947568885.1 of Cydia strobilella. Taxonomy (NCBI): domain Eukaryota; kingdom Metazoa; phylum Arthropoda; class Insecta; order Lepidoptera; family Tortricidae; genus Cydia; species Cydia strobilella. Next base: position 9,005,376 of record NC_086068.1, on the reverse strand, counting down.
CCCCGTAGGGTGTTCCTGGAACGCGTCTAATAATAAAATTAGTCCCGTGTTCAATATTCGCCCTGAACTGGTAACCATCACACGCTAGCACTAACAGGAGGTGGGACTTTATTTACAATGAAGCAATCATTTAGTGTGATGGGCAGTCCAGGTACATGAAAAAGCGTTGCGGTGAAACGAGGATCAGATACCAGCATAATTAAACCACAATATGAGAAGGCGCTAATTTAATTAAAATAGCTGTAGAAAATAAATGCCGCAGGCAAACCCGCAGATAACGCTAGTTTTAGTTTGTAGCAATATCAGATCCTCGTAACATTACAAGAGGAAAGCGGTGCAGTACAATAATATGAGTGATTATATTTATTCATCAAAACCTTTCCTTATAAATAACGCCTCTATGTGTTGCTAATTAAGCATTTATGTTGTATAAGCAAGCATTGTAGCACATCTTGGTGGTATTATTTATAAGCAAAAGCGTTCTTACATAATTAATTCGGCAAAATCATCTTGCGAACAAAAAGCGGAAAAGAAAGAAATAGAGAAGTATGGATAGAAGTAACAAACAGCCCTTTTTTATGCCGGAGAAGCGTTACTAATTATTTATAAATGGTGCTTAGACAAAGCTTACTATAAGATAAGCGACCACTTTATGTCGTTGAGCAATAATTAGTACCAAAGATAGATATAACTCCGTAATAAATAAAAAGGAAAAAACGTGCCTCGAAAATTTTAATTTTTCATTTTTAGTGTTCCGTGCAAAACTTTGTTTTGACAAACGGAACACTTATGGGATCACTTCGGTCTTGCAAATCAGTTAAATGCGTTTTTCTCAGAGACCGTTTGACGTAGATACCTAAAATTTGAAATAGTCATAGCAATTATCGCCATTAATATTTTAAATAAGCCAAAACTGCTTATTTCTTATTTTAGGGGGAAGTTTAGGGGGTTGAGAGGGGTAACCAGATTTTTATTTCATTTGTAAGAATCGTGTGGGGTACCATTAGAAAGCATGCAAAAAATTGAGTCGATGGACTGATTTTGACTTCATTTTAGACTGCAGTAGTTTCGATAAAAAATGCATAGTTGCAAATTTTCATACAAAAATATTCGCCTCTGTCCTGGGGTTTTTCGCAAAAACTATAGCTAGCAGGCAGCTAACCAGACAATAACCAACTAAAACGAGCATGAAGACGGCGGGAAAATTATCAGGATAACGTAACCTTTACTAGTTTTTTGACTGCAGGTGCAGCCTGATCTTAGGTTACTTAGGGAATCAGTACTTGGTAATTCTGTAATTTACAATGGTTGACCATTACCTTAAAAAAAACAACCTTATTCGAATAAAATTAAATTTAAGTTTGGAACGGGATTTTTCACATATTTAAGTCATTTAGTAAATTTGTGTGTGGAATCTATATGTGCATAGAGTTACTAAATCGTAGATAGGTAGATAAATTAATTTAATATTTATTTAATAGTGTTAATGATTTCAAATTTTGACTATGACTGACAGTTCAGTATCTAGTTAGTCAAATTATACTGTCGAGTTAAGTAAACCTGGATAAGGGTTGTGTGATGGACAGATATAATTTAGGAACCTAATATATAATCTTAAATGGATCATAAATTAAACCTGTTCGAAATACCTTAACCCTTGAATGCATAGTGATGTATGTAAGTACACAACAAAAAACATATCATTTTATGCATAATTAGGTAAACTCTATTTGGTCCTGTATAATTATTTTGATCGTAAATTAATACACTTTCCGTCGTTTTATTGAAATTTGCGCAGTATTTAAGTTTAAAAAAATTACATTTCTTTTAACACGAAATGGCGGAAAATTTGGAAAATTTAATGATTTTTAGTATGTAATTTAGGCGGTTTTTTGGGGTTTGTAATTATTTATATTTAAAATCTTTATTATAGGTATATTACAAATAGTATAAATTTCTAATGGTAGTAAGATTTTTTATATCTTTTACCAATAATTGTATAAATTTACATAAATTATTATTTACCCTATGTAAATTCTAATACTGGTTAAGCAGTGAAAATCGATGTTTTAATTTATATTTTAATTTTTCCTAGAATCAGTAAACAATTATGTAAGACATATATTAATTTCAGGCAAAAAGAAAAAATCATGCATTTAAGGGTTAAGCAATGATAAAAGCTTTAAATATTTAATAAGTTTTATCATTTCATAGTGTTTGAGATATGCCTAAACTTTAATGCGTCATAACGATGCGTACAGTCACCTGCAATAATAATTATGTTACTCTTCAAATGCCGCAGAAATATGAGACACGCTCAGGCTCTACAAATAAGACCATGTCAGATATTTTTGCGGCCTTCGAAGAGTAACATAGAATTGTAGATGACTGTACGATAGTAGATAGATTACCTACTCACGGAACACTTTGCTACCGCAGTTGTGACTGCGGGCTTGGCCAAATTATTTCTGTTAATGACAGCCAACGTGGCAATGATACTCAGCCAAATAATAAAAAAAGTTTTTTAGTGAAAATTATAAATAAATCGTATTATATAACGTTTTGTTTATATAATAACAAATACATATTTGCTTTATGTTGTGTTCGTGTAACATTACTTATTGTACGTAATAAATGTCTAATAAAAATAATATAATAAATTATATAATATAAGTTTTTTGAACATCCAAACTCTTTGGTGTGGACGTATCTATTAAGGTCAGAACTAATTTAAAAAAGCTGGAAAAGTAAAAAGTACTAGTTCGCAAAAACCAACTTTGCAAACGCTAAACGGCTACGTATAGTAGCAGTTTTTGAGCAACTGTATTAAAAAAAAAAGTTTAATCTGTATAGGTGTCATGTTGTTTGTACTTGTGTGTGTGTTCAAAATAAATTTATAAATTTAAAAGTTGTTTCATATTGTCCTATCTTATAACTATTCTTACAACTAATTTCCTATAATCTATGGGGACGTGGAGCGGTTGCTCGCTTGCTGAGCTGCCGACTCCTGTCTTTTTTTGGTACATAGTCAATTTCTCCTAATCTAGTGTTAGTTAGAAGTGGGTTGTGCTGCCTGTGTCCGATGTAGGCGTTACCAGGGGTATCTAGGTCCGCAATGTGCATTTCCCTGAATCGGCGCAGCATGTCTTCATTTAAGTCTTGTGCGCGGAGGTGCCATGGATCCCAGTCGAGCATCTTCCAGAGTAGTGAAGTTTCTAGGCGTTTTGCGAACTGTCCACTAGTCTAGAGAGCCATTCGATATTGACGTTCAATTCTGAGTAGGTTGCTCTTACTGTAACGTGAGAGTAATTGTACCACGCCATAATCCAATATTGGAAGTAGACAGGCCTGCGTGCCAGCCTATAATGGGGGCTAGAGCACCGCGCGCCCTTCGTACTTTCTGCACTACGTAGTCCGTTTGTTTACCTATGGTCATGGTCTTGTATAGGTGTACACCCAAATATTTTATGCTGTTTTTATATTCAATTACCTCGTTTTTGATGCGAATGGTTCTGCGGTACTTTCTCTTGTGAGTGAACATAGCGCACTCGGTTTTCTCTATGTTGCACTTCAATCCCCAGCGATGGTAGTAATCGATGACAGTTTCGGCGGCCCAGCCCGCACGGCTCGTCGCGCTGTTCGGTTCGGGAGATCTGTTGAGTATGCACAAGTCATCGGCGTATTGAGAAAGCTTTAGTCCGCGGATCCGGTTCCGTTGGTCCCAAACGTCATGTACATACATGTTGAAGATGATTGGGCCCAGGATAGAACCCTGTGGGACTCCGTGTCCGTGTGGCACCGCTTTCTCTTCCCCGTTGGTGGTTCTTAAACGTACATAGGTTTTTCGACCGCCCAGGTAATTCTCTATTATTTTGATAATGTTATTTGGAACGTCGGCTGTTTGAAGTTTCTTTGCCAGACCCTCGTGATTTATGGAGTCGAAGGCTTTCGAAAGATCAGTCGATACTAAGGCCACGCTCTCCTTTGCTTCTAAGGCATCCCTTATGAACTTTCCGGTACGATGTATTTGCGTGCCTGTTCCTCTATTCTTAGTAAAGCCATGCTGGAATGGCGGTTGGAGTCAGTCGGTCGTCTGTCGCAGGCGCGAAAGAAGCAAGCGCTCGTGTAATTTTATTTTTTAGGGTTCCGTACCTTAAAAGGAAAAAAACGGAACCCTTATGGGATCACTCGTGCGTCTGTCTGTCTGCCCGTCTGTCACAGTATATTTTCTCCGAAACTATGGGACCAATTAAGTTGAAATTTGGTACACATATGTAAGTTTGTGACCCAAAGACGGACATGTAACGTAAACAAATGAATTTTAAACATGGGGGCCACTTTTGGGGGTAAATGAGAAAATTACAAAATAAAGTTTTTCAAACTATATCGTGTTACATATCAAATGAAAGAGCTCATTGTGAGACTCTCAAATCGGTCGGACTTAATTACTTAGTTTTTGATCCGACCCCTACGGGGTTTTTAAAGATATTTTACTCACGTTTCACATAATAAATACATGGTTTAAATTGTGTAATGTACGGAACCCTTAGAACGCGAGTCCGACTCGCACTTGGCCGGTTTTTAAATACACGTACGAAATGTACTATTTACGTTTTTAAATATATTAAATGCAGCTTACTACACCTTATGTGTTACTCCGTACCTATCCATTCTTATACCTAGTTATAGATAAGGTGCAGTGTCACTAATTGAATTTTTAGCGTATTTGTAGCTGGGCGAGGATGAGTATTTACCTGTACAGTGAATCGGTCCATATATTGCTTTACAAATACACATGCTTCATAAATATACACCGAGTGAAGTGGTAACAGGCCTAATTTCTTAAACAAGGGTCTACAGCTTGTCATTTGGCTAACTTTAAACATAAATAGCTCGCAAAAGGTCGTTTAGGCTTTAAATACAGGCATGATATCACAATCAGCAGCATTGCCCGTGTATAATTCCGTATCTGAGATTGGAGGATACATAAGCTTGATAAGCAGTGAGAGCTGACTGCTGCCAAACCGTTTCTGTCAGTCTTCATATGACAGACATACTGGTTTATTTACACAGATTACTTATGTGCCCTCTCCATCCTACATTACTATCTATTTGAATGATAAGAAATTTGAATTGATTTAAGTACGTATTCTATATTTTGTTCTTTATATTATCTGATTTAATGTAAACGTAGTTGTATAACCAAATAAAGTTTAAAAAGCCAAATGTTTCTTATTTTCTACAACCTAATGCTTTCAGTTTTTTGACTAAGCATATATAGTCAAGAAATTGGGACCGGTTCCGCCGTAGCGAGGTGGCCTAGGGGTTCATGGCGTTAGCCCGGATAGCTAAAGACGCCGGTTCGAATCCGGCCTCCACCACTGGAGAGCTTCGTCACTTTTTCTTTAATACATATATGACACCTATTACAGTTTGTAATGAAGAAATTCTCAAAAAAGTGGCATCTTCATCTTCAAGAGTCCCCGGCAAGGTCGGCCGAATTTCACCTTCCCATACAAACGGAGTTTCTTTCTCATTTTGAAACTACGTGTTGGATTGTAACGAAACTACATACAATGACATGTTTATATAGCTCCAGTTTATAAAACAAACGAAATGGAGCAAAAACAAGTTTTGTATAAAAAAATTAAAATTAACATTCCGTTCCCTTTTAGAAATAGTAAAAAATATTTTTCATTCTTAAAAGTGAAATAGAATACTAAAAAATATATTTTTCGTTAACTTTGACCTGTAGGTGCCACTTTTTTGAGAATCACTCAGCAGTGAAACGATAGATGGGGAAATGAGATGTACGGTGGCTCTGTCCCCTTCGGCCGCCTACAAAACCGGAGTTTCGTAACCTAGTAGCGAATCTTTTTTAGGGTTCCGTACCCAAAGGGTAAAAACGGGACCCTATTACTAAGACTCCGCTGTCCGTCTGTCTGTCTGTCACCAGGCTGTATCTCATGAACCGTGATAGCTAGACAGTTGAAATTTTCACAGATGATGTATTTCTTTTGCCGCTATAACAACAAATACTAAAAACAGAATAATATAAATATTGAAATGGGGCTCCCATACAACAATTTTTTTGCTGTTTTTTTCCGTAATGGTACGGAACCCTTCGTGCGCGAGTCCGACTCGCACTTGACCGGTTTTTTACTTCTACTGTAAGATATGTGTGTGACATTGACTCTTAGTTCAAGGTGAAAAAATTGTGCCCTGCATGTTTCTGGTGTACACTCACAAACACTGCCAATATAGAGGGCGCTATTTGGCTGGTTTACGTGAACCTGGTTTAAATCTGTACTTCGAAAACTTTTAGATTTTTTTTATTGTTGTTTTGTACTAGCATTCCGATCACTGCTGCTACCACACAAAATTTCACGATTCTAGGACTTTAGGAACTAATATTTTCAGGTTTAGAGGTATTTTTAGGTACCCCCATTTTAAGGGGTTGCAGGGCGAAAGTTAGAGAAATTAAGGTATCTATAAAATTTAAAGTATAATAGGTAGCCTCATAAAACTTGGTGTTTTTGATAAGTCTACTTAGGACATGGTATACAAAAAATTTCAGCTCTAGCATTATTCAAGCCGGAACTACGAGGGTTCGAAAATACGACGAAACGTTCCGAGAAAAGATAGGCACTGCCTTTTGCCCTTTGAATTTGTGTGTAGTTAAGCATATTAACTACAATTTTTTTTAATAACTGTTTATTTTTTCCAGATGCAGATCCAAACGTTAGAGACTGGTCTGGCCGGAAGCCAAGGCAATATCTAGTCAACATTGACACCTCTATGTCTCCAGGCTCCTATAGAAGTGAGTGCGCTTTACTACTACTGGTACAGTTTTTATTTACTTTAATAAAAGAGAGTCGGTACACAAGTTGTATGTAAAATTTAAAAGGCTAGCATAAGGCGGGTGCTGCCACAAAATTGATAATTATAATAAAAAATGATATTTATACTTGTATAGTCTTCTGGGTTGTTTGCCTTTGTCCGATTCCAAGGGGAACCCGCTATTCGAGTTTTATAAATCATCTGCAGCACAGAACTGGCAAAAACGAGTAATTGACAAATATAAATATATTAGATATGTCTGTTATCGATGTTACCTTGACGTTATGGATAATTTCTGCCACGGAATACAGGGTACAACTTCTTTGGTATTGGTAGTTTTCTATGATTTTTTGCCACTGTTTAATATATGTAATAAGGACAATATTATGTATCGATTTGTTATTTATGTTCCTTCTTGAAACTTCTCGGAACTTGAAAGTTAGCACGTTATATGGTCTTGTATTTATTTATCTATAACTTCAATACTTATCGATAGCTGATTTATCGATATTTTATTTTTTCAAGCACTCATTTTTGCCACGAAAAGTTCTGTCTGATTATATAAAATATGTTCTTTAAATAAACAGTATTTTTAATGACAGAGCAATTTTGCATTGGCCCTTGAGAATAGCGTACCTACATATGTAACTTTTTACCTGAGAAATTGTAAATTGTCGAATTCACGGAGTATACTTTACAGAGGCGAATACGTTCGATTTGAAACGGACTGTCACCTCTTCACCGGTTTTAAGAATAACCCCTCATCCAACAGTTCATGCGATATCAAGTAAGAAATGAAGAATACGGGTGGATTATATTTCACTTTGTTTGTCTCTTACACCTCTAATACTCGGCTGTGTTTGTGGTAAAATCTAATTTAGACCGATGACAGTGATGAAAGTTTATTGCGCTATCTCGGTAGCATACAAACTTAAAGATGATAAGATATTGAGGCTTGGGAGTCTAAAACTTTACTTGGTTAGGTATTAGCGTATTACATACAGGTCTATGTTTCTTCTGATACTTTTAATTTAGGGAACAAATTAATTTAGAGTGCTAATTGAACAGTGTATAGTTTGCCTTGGAAATACAGCTACTGTCAATACGATGAGTGAACTAAAATTGATGTTTCTACTTCGACTTAAAAACACAACACAAATCAATAAAGTTTTAGTTTTTATGCAGAATTTTTGTTTCTCTAGAAGATGTTTTTGAGGATAGATGCCTCACGGGTATGGATAGGTGTCTAATTATGAAATCGGTAAGACGGATTGATGCCCTATGGAATAAAATTACGAAAATTATACAAATATTGATTAGTCGCGTTTAGGAGAGTATTATATTATGACTTACATAGCCATAAATAATTGTCACGAATTATTTACTTATTTATTTCTCAGTCAAAAAAATAAATAGTAAGATATAAGGCACAGCATAGTAATTATCAACAATATTAAAAAACCATATTTTTTTCTGACATAACTCCCAAAAATAAATAAAGCGGTAACAATATAAAAAATCCAAAATGTACCTACTAATGCTGCAAACTATTTTTTCTAAACATCAATTACTTTGATCTTATGCTTCACATATAATACCTTTATAATATATATATATATAAAATCAGAAATCTCATAACCTAACCTAACCCACTTTTCTGATAGCAGTTCGTTTCTGTGAGGATCGCAGTTCAAAAAAAAGTCCAGGTCCAAGTTTGGGTCTGGGTCCATAACGAAGAGAATAAAAAATCGCCAAACGTGAATTATGTGTCGTTGAAGAGTTCCATTCTGATCATCATCAGCAGTTCCACTTCATCAAATGTCACTTTTTTATGTAAATTCTAGATTTGTTGATGAAAATACAAAAATCACTATATGTATGCCTTTCACATCTGAGGAGTTCCCTCCATTCCTTATGGATCCCATCATCAGAACTCGAGCTTGATAAAAATGTGTCTTGAAAACTTGCTTAACAAACATAAATAAAAGAGAAGACAAATCGCCAAACGTGATCTATGCGTCATTAAAGAGTTCCATGGTGATATTTCTGATCATCATCAGCAGCTCCACTTCATCAAATGTCACTTTTTTAAATGGAAATGCTGGATTTGTTCATGAAAATACAAAAAATCACTACATGTATGCCTTTCACATTTGAGGAGTTCCCTCGATTCCTCATGGATCCCATCATCAGAACTCGAGCTTGACAAAAATGTGTCTCTCTCTTGACAATTTTAATATATATAAATCGTTTATTTTAGGCTTTTAGCCCATAATACAAGCACATGACGACACAAAATAATAATAAAAGCAAAATAAAAAGAAGAATTTCAACAATGATTACTAAAATATAACTTAATTAAGTATATACCCTACGTCATTTAGCCCAGTTATGGGACACTGGTGCATGCAATGACAACCAGTGTCCCATAAATGGACCGTCAAGCCTGTCGGCGACGACTGCCAGCAGGGCGCTGCCGCTGGCGCGCACACGCCGCGCTGCTGAGGTTGCTCTCTTGCGTATGGTGGCGTAAAAACAATCCACACGCGCCTCCGCGAACATTCCCGTAATATGTATGTGTCAATCATTTTCTAATGATTAATAATTGTCCCGTACAATTTGGTTTTGACAAGCACAGCCTTATCTCCCTTTCTTGTGGTATGTAGGGGTCTTTGGTTCGTATCGTCACGAGTGTTCTGAAGATTACAGTTATAGGTATCAACACTTTGATTCTTTTCTGTAAGTAAATGTGTTGTAAATTAAAAAAAAGTTGACTATTCCCGTGTTGTGTTAATAGTAGTACGTAGTTGCTATAATTGTTCAAAATTTTAGCCATATACAACAAACGGTCTCTGAGCAAAACAAATTCAACCGATTTACAAGACCGAAGTGATCCCATAAGGGCACTTATTTGATCACTTCGGTCATGAACAATGTTTTGTACGGAGCACTAAAAAGTAACTACGAGGGAGGTACAAATATTCGCGGAATGAAGTATTAGCAAATTAAATAAAACAATAGACTTGTTTTTCTTTTTCAATACATTTACCCTCTGGTTTAATGCATTTTTCAGATCGACAAATCGACAAATTAATTTATGTAGACTAAATATTATTTATCTTTGCCCAGAAAATGAGCCGAAATAGTCTCCTTCACTTCTTCATCGTCACAAAAATCTTTTCCTTTTTTTTAGATTTGGGAACAAATAATATTCGCTAGGGGCCAGATCCGGGCTATAGGGTGGGTGAACCAGCGATTCGAAGCCGCACCTAGAGCAGCAGTCGCAACATGGCTCTTGTGAACCGGTGCATTGTCGTGCATCAGCAACACACCATTTGACAGAGTTCCCCGCCTTTTTTCTTTAATGGCTTCACGTAGTCTTTCTAATAATTCCCATAATATGTCCCAGTTATGGTAACACCCTTGTCCTTGTAGTCGATCATGATAATTCCTATTGAATACCAAAAAATCGTAGCCATCACCTTCCCGGCCGATTCTGATACCCTGAACTTCTTCGGAGGTGGTGCACCCTTCTTATGCCACTGCATAGACTTCGACTCAGGTTAAAAATGATGAACCCAAGTCTCATCTCCAGTCACAATTCGTTCCAATATGTGGCTAGGATTAGGATTGCACTGAACAGATTCAAAAATTGCTTCGTTGCTTCAACTCGTTGTTGCATCGGCTGCGGTTTGAGCATTCTCGGTACCCACCTAGCACTTAAGTCGAGCATCTACTATTACGAGTTTTTCAACTTTTTGAATGATATAACATTTAAAACTTTCGCGTTTTCAACACATATTAAATTCGCGATAGACCCGATTGTAAATGTTTTTGAACGATATCCGATGATGTGATTTCAATCGGCCGTCCTGGGCGAGGGTCGTTTTCAATTGACTTTCTGCCATGGTTGAAGAGGCCATGCCATTTCATTAATTATGTTGCGGAGGTTTTCCATGCTTCGATAGAAATTGTATCACGGCACGATATTCAAATTGCTCCATAGTCGCACGTTTATTATACAGATAAGCAAAGAGGTTTTTTACCATTTTACCGCCTTCTACTTCATTCCGCGAATATTTGTACCTCCCCTCGTATCAATTGGCAATCCTAGAACAAAAGTAAATAAAACCCAATTTTTACCTACGTAAAATACGTATCCACTATCATCCGATTTATTTCGGGGTCTTTAACAACATCTTGGTGACGACTATTTGGTGGTTTTGTCATCTTATTAAATAGTTAAAAAACACTTTTTAATCTTGATTTACTTAGGTAAAGATTGATATTGGGATAAATTATGCGAAAGATTATGATTTGATGGAACAACACTAATTAAATTAACCTTCAAGAAAATATTAATTAATAATATTCATTGTATTGATAGTGCCGTTGTGGGATTATACTTGTATAGGGGTGAAAGGTATGGCGGAGGGTACTGTTTATAATCACTACAACACATTTTGTCAACATGTACGTATGTACCGCGTTGACCGTCTAAATATTCAGTTTTCTGATGTAACCCAACTTACCTTTTTATCAATCTGCACTTTTCTGTGTGTAATGTCCACATATTAATAGGTACCTATCATGGAGACTATATAAAGGAGCCAAATCTCTATGTATGAAAAGTGTCCATCAAAAAACAGTAATTAGGCGGCGCCACCATACACCGAAATACTACCAAAACAACCTACGTAATTTGGTCGGGTTATTTGTTGCCTTATATTGCTCATGTCCCAGAGCCTAACTAGCGCCACCGGAGTGATTAGGAACTATTATTTACAGCTGAAAGCTGGTCACTTTTGCAATAGTTCTGCCATAAGAGATTGTCGTCCTTTCTATTCCGTCCATAGTACCTATGTGTTTGTATATTCTATGTTTACCTGTATCTGTTCTACGGCCTTATTGCCCTTATTATTTAACTTCTAGTCAGTGCTTGTAAATAGTGATGTGATTAACATACTTTAGTACACTTGTATGTCTAGATTAAGCTATACACTGTCTTAGTGACACTAGTGACAGGGCGCTCCTTGATTAAGGGACTGGTATTGTTTGACGCAAAACATATTGTCCTTACTTAACGATGTTGTCGATTTATGCCCCCAGAAAAAGAGGGTTTCCTCCGGATCGGATCGTTAAACGTCCGCGTGAAGAAGACGACGGAGGCTTTCAGCAACTTCCTGGGCGTGGGCGCGACGCGCTCTTCCGCCTACATGCCCAAGTCGGCCAGGGACAGGCCGCTGGACCGCAACTCTGACGACGCCACGCATAAGAGCTGGGGCTCGGCGGATAACCTGCAGGTTTGTTTCTATTTGTAACTAGATGAATTGTATAGTTGGGGCAAAAGCTTTAAATAGAGTAGTAAACACGTATTGAAAGTAGCGTGCATAAACTGTAGGAGTAACAGGAGACCCCTACTTTTTGGCGGGAAGTACCTATAAATGCCAAGTTTCCGATTTTGGCCAAAGGATGGCAGCCCTTCCAATGTTGCAAGGAAGCTTTTGTGAACTGTAGAGGGTAGCACCTGCTGGTTTTGGTGTGACGCGCCTTCGTCAAGTTAAGGTTTTCTCTTTAAGCCACAAGGTGGCAGATCTCTGCGCAAAACACAGCATAAGAAATCTTCAAACAAGTTGAACTGACGATTTGATTTGGGATCCTGGTAGTTTGTGAGTATATTTGTGAACAGGCGGAAATTCGTCAATGTATTCACTGGCAACGGGGTCGGTGCAACCTTTTGTGAGTGAAGAGTGCCAGGGTCGTACGCGAGTGCCGAAATAGGGTTATTACCTGATCGTTTTATCGATGTAGCTCGGTTTGTCAATTCATAAGAAAATTCTCCTCTTGTTTTTTACTCATTATAATTGTTTAATTTCAGAAGGATGACAAGCTAATGCCTCCTCCTACGAACAGTGGCAAGGTGAGACGGCGAGGTGCCACGGGGCGTCGAGGCCTGGGCTCCCACAGCCGGAGCACGCCCACTACTCCTGACCAGGTATACGGCTTTAGCTCTGACCTAAAAGCTGTTAATACTTTCGATACCAAGAATTTTCTAGGCTGTTTCGGAGTTGCCCAGGAGGAAAGGCTTAAGTCCAAGAGTCCTCTAAGCCGGCCCCCCTCCCTCCCCCGAAATGTACCGTCCGTATTTGTCATTCGGGTTTCAGTCATCAACGATTTTCATCATGCCGGGCCGTAGCCCCTGGTCTAGTTACGAAGATAATCAAAAGCAAGCCGTCACTATCGCTAAGCGTCACGTTCTGAGAAGTTATTAAATTTTTCTTGTTTAACTAAAATTCTAAAAAATGCTATTTTAATTTATCGTTACGATTTTGAACACCTAACTAGATTATTGCAAAGAAATCTTCTTTTTAAAACTACTATCGCTTCACTGTACATAATTAATTGTTATTTAATACATTATCGTGACTAATAATTAAGATTATAACGATGAACGATGAAATTACTATTATTTAGATCCACAATTCAGGTACATTAACATTGTAAATAATAAAAATAATAAATATTACAATGTACCTAATATAAATTAACTTATCTATAATATGATTAAACAAATCTCCTCTTTTATCTATTATTGTTTTTGACTCGGAATAAAAATCTTCTATTTCACCAATACTTGTAGTTGATACACCGTGTCTTTTTTAAACTTCGTTAATTTCAAGGGTGCATTCCTGAGATTATAGTAGTTTATGCAACTGATACATAATGAGAAGCCGTTAATTTCAAGGGTGCATTCCTGAGATTATAGTAGTTTATGCAACTGATACATAATGAGAGGCCTTAACACACTATTGTGGTTTTAATAGGATCACACTTGTTATTTAAGGCCTAATTATGTACAGTTGCGTACACTACTTTATCTTCACACATATCATAAGTACTCTAAGATGGGTACAGAAGCCGTATGGAAATGACCTGCATTGCTAGTAGTGCTACCTGTTAAATATCTATAGACTATAGATATCAAAATAATGCAATAAAAATAAATTTAAACAAATACAGAAACAAACTACTCATATTTTCAACTAAAATGTAGACTACAAAGAACGTTTCACAATTCTACTTTCCTAACAGCAAAAAACCAACAAAGATGAACCCTCACGAGGTTAACCGTAGTTGTTGCGCTTACAGCCGCGAGCACGCATCGGCAGCAGCGAGACCGGCGACTCGGACTCGGACTCAGCCGCCGGCTTCCACTCTGCCTGGCGTCAACAGCGCGCCTCCAACTGCACATAACATATCGGCATAACGGAACCCAAACCATGATTACTTTAAGTAAGAAAGTCCTTAAGCTACGGTCTAGTGAGCTTAATACACACGGTGAGCAGTCGGCGTGTAAGCTTTTGCAAGAATTTACTACTTATATTTGGTCTACGAATGTAATGTTATTATGGTATATTCGAGCTAGTAGGATGTGACTGACTGAAGATGGCCAAAGAAAGGTTGCAATGAACCAAACAAACGACAACTGATGTATACGGGACACGAAGCTTGTGTTAAAGGTCTTTGAAACAAAGTAAGTAAGTTTCTTCAATGAGTTCACACTCTTTAATTTTTGTTATTATTTCATATTCAGTCTGAAATATTGAATTACTTTTTGACAATTTGGTGAATATTTGACTGAATTTTATTTTTCTACAACGCTACTCACCGATGCAGGTAGATTGTAAGTAGCTGACACACCCACAGACCGAACACACCACCGACCTGATGGACATAATGTAACATATAAACTAGAGAAATAAACACCTTTCTATTCTATTCTCACCGATGCACTAAACCGTGGCTTAGTGATTTTATTTATAAATTCATTTTTACATTGTTTTATTGTGGTATTGGTTCCAATTGCTTAGTCGTACATCACATTTGCTGTCTTATTATAAATATATGCTTACATATATTACTGAACTTAACTTAGTGTAAGTAATAGTTATATAGTTACTATTAGATATTACTATACAAAATATATGATATATGGTTTAAGATGTGGACCGCGAGCCAGGCGCAAATTTCGTCAGTCATCGCCTCCTGGGCGAAAACTCGTATAGTGGTTAACGGCTATGTATGATGAACCCTCGTGAACGTCAGCTGCTGCTCCGTTGGTGGGTTGAGGAATGGCAGCCACCGAAACGCGTAACACGGTCTTTCCACCAGGATACACCCGCTGACGATTTGTTTTATTAACAATTAGCATCTAAACTATCATCTGACAAAGTATTAAACGGCAGGCGATGACGCCGATGACTGGAAAGAATTTTCTTTTTTACATTGTGTTTTACATTCATGTGAAAAGCTGACGTTCTTTCCACAGCGATACAATCGGCTGACGATTTTGTTTATACACAATAGCATCTAAACTATCACCTGACAAAGTATCAAGCGGGAGGCGATGACAAAAAAATTTTTATACACTTTATTTGCTGCCATAAACGAACGGAGCGGCAGCTGACGTTCACGAGGGTTCATCATACATAGACGTTAACCACTATACGAGTTTTCGCTCGGGAGGCGATTGGTCATGGAAATCTGTTCCTGGCCCGCGGTCTAATATCTGAAATTAATTTCAGTATTCATCATACTGTCAATTTAAGAGAACAAAATAAGAATGTCAACCAATCACTTAGGGTCGATTGTGCCAACCTGTATGTCACCGTTAAGGCGTTCGCTAAATTTTGTTGTATCTATGGCAAGTTTCATAGTTCACGGCCGAAAGCCGTTGATCAGTCTGTCAAGTGTGAATGGTTCAACTGGCCCTTAATACTCGGAAAAAGTTAAAACATATCAATTTGGTTGATGGATGTGATGCACTAATCCCTTACTATCTAATTATTTATTTACTTTATTTCATTTTTAAGAAACTTTACAATTTTGATGTATTTTTTTTTGACTAAATTACTGAGTGAGGTAATAATACAAGTAAAAGTAGGAATAGTAGTAGTAGCAAAACACTTTATTGTACAAAAATCAAAACAAAACCGGAAAAAATAGCATTCTTCATTAGTACAAAGGCGAACTTATCCCTTCAAGAGATCTCTTCCAGTTCAGTGAGGTAGCGTCTTAAGGGCACCCCACCTGTCACTAAGTTCAATTTATATTACAATAATTACTTATGGTAGACTGGATTTTAATTAGGTTCTAAATAGGCCATAGGCCATACAGTATGGATTTTCCTATAACAAGTCCATACTTGTTAAGTGTTGTGTGTTGTAAGACATATTTCTTACGGATCATGACCTTGAAGTCTACTTTGACTGTGACTTTATAACTGTAATTTAAAAGCACAAAATAATATACAGAAGTGTATGAAATTTATACATGAGTTGAATTTGATTTAATATGAACAATTTTTACTGTTTAATTTAATAATAAACAGATTCCTTAGATAGGATAATGAAATCTAAAAACTATTGTAAAATAGATGAACTGTAAACAAAGTTGGTGCTAAGATGTCATTGATATATGATATATATAAGGCAAATTCGACTTTTTATTGAAGGCTGGCGATAAAGTAAACTTGTCGCCTCTTTTTGTAAAGTTATAGTGTCTCAAAATTATTTTTTTCTATTAGAAATGGCAATTTAAGTTTGTTACACGGGTGTTCAATTCAGTAACTTCTTTGATTTAACGTGTTTTATTGAATTATTACAATACTGATTTTTGTTTCCTAAACAACAACGGTTCTTTCGTCGTTCCGATATATCTGATGGCGGCTGTAGTTATTACAATTAGCAAAAATTGATAATTAATTATGTACACTGGATGTTAACTTATCTCCAACATCTCTAAGACAATATGACTAGCTACAAGGTTAAACACCGCACCACCGCGCATAACCGCCACCCGTATGTGACATTTCAAAAGCGGTAAGATTTTTCAAATGTAACTTACGGTTGTGTATAGTGCGTAGTCTGACAGAACAGTCAAATTGTAAACTCGGTTTCCTGTATTATAGAGATTATTGATTAAATCAGTTTTAAGCGCCTGCGCTGTCTTGCGGGTTCACAGAGCGGCGCGGCGCTGGCGCGGACGTGTGCTACGTATTTTACCCGCCATAGTACCTACCCGCGGACGTGCACCGGCGCAAGACAGCGGAGGCACTTAAAATTACTTATATGAATTTAGTAGAAATTTTGTATGTCAGCACTAATCTAGAAAAATCACATGAAATTAATCATAAGTACCTAGTACCTAAGTAAATTTGCAATGATCAAATCGTTAAGTATTATTTTATTCTTTTTGTAACTACATTGACATTCCAATGTGACGCTTAATTCTGCAAAAAATAATATAAAATTTCATTTCAATATTTTCTAAGTATGTTTTATTTCGTTTTTTTTTTTTTTAATAACCTGTAGTATCCCACTGCTGGGCAAAGGCCTCTCCCTTAGATTTCCATGACTCCCGTTGTTGAGCTGTTTCCGGCCAGTTATTAGTGAAGGTGTCCAAGTCGTCCCGCCATCTCCGCCTGGGCCTGCCACGTCCGCGCTTCTTTTGCGGCATCCATTTGGTGGCTATACTAGCCCACCTATCCGGATGCATGCGGCAGACGTGACCTGCCCAGTCCCACTTCAGCCTAGCGGTCTTCTCCCCTACGTTAGCTATGCCTGTTCTGGAGCGCAGTGTTTTAGTTTGTTTTGTTTTGGTTCGTATTTTAGCTATTTGCAAACCAAGCCAAACGTTTAAAATCTTTGTCCCGTCTACTGCTTTTTCCGTTCGTCTTCGGTTTTAAATTGTCGCCGGCAACGAATCTATTCAGTCATTAAAATTGGCGTAGAAGTTTTGACGACAAGTGTGAACACCCAACGCAACATAATTAACACAGTTTTAACGGTGACGGTGTGTAAGCGAGGTAGCGGATAGATAGATCTCTCGTTATCTCGCTCGCAAGCCGTCGCAAGTTTTTAGGGTTCCGTAGCCAAATGGCAAAAAACGGAACCCTTATAGATTCGTCATGTCTGTCTGTATGTCTGTCTGACTGTCTGTCTGTCCGTCCGTCCGTCTGTCACAGCCACTTTTCTCTGAAACTATAAGAACTATACTGTTGAAACTTGGTAAGTAGATGTATTCTGTGAGCCGCATTAAGATTTTCACACAAAAATAGAAAAAAAAAAACAATAAATTTGTGGGTATTATGTATTATTAATATATTTTGTACTTCAATACTTGGAACTGAAACTTAATTTTTTTTTTCACCAAACCCATACGTGTGGGGTATAGATATAGGGATAGGTCTTCAAAAATGATATTGAGGTTTCTAATATC
The DNA here is from genome assembly GCF_947568885.1 of Cydia strobilella. Lineage (NCBI taxonomy): Eukaryota > Metazoa > Arthropoda > Insecta > Lepidoptera > Tortricidae > Cydia > Cydia strobilella. The sequence goes on along the minus strand of NC_086068.1, from coordinate 8,987,256 downwards.
ATTTTTTTCTAAACTGAATAGTTTGCGCGAGAGACACTTCCAAAGTGGTAAAACGTGTGTGTGTGTGTGTGTCCGGGTCTCTTCTAAAATAAGAGAATGATAAAACTGAAAAAAATATATAATGTACATTACCATGCAAACTTCTACCGAAAATTGGTTTGAACGAGATGTAAGTAGTTTTTTTTTTAATACGTCATAAATCATAAACCGCAATTTACCTTTCACTCACGTTTCACATAAAAAATACATTGTTATATAAAATTATGTAATGTACGGAACCCTCGGTGCGCGAGTCCGACTCGCACTTGGCCGGTTTTTTTTTATTATAGTATGAATTTGTACCCGACTGCCAAAAGGGGAGGGTAATGTTTTTCGAGTGTATGTATGTATGTCTGTTTCTTTGTGGCCTCCTGTAGCCTAAACGGCTTGATGGATTTTGATGTATGAGGTATCGTTAGATTCGTCTTGATAACGGGAGTGGCATAAGATGCTTTTTATCCGGAAATTCCTACGGGATACAGAGATAATATTTTCTTTACTTCCACTTTGAAAGAATTTGATGTATGAGGTATCATTAGATTCGTCTTGATCACGGGATCAAGACGGGATTCGTCTTGAATCTGGTCGTCGTCGTAGAACTTTCAAATGGTACATAATAATCTACAAAATTTTCGTTAAATAAAAACAACATTTATAAATAAATAAATAAATATTATAAAAAAACAAAAAGCCCGACTGCACACTAAAAAGAGGAAAACAAGCCCCACAAGAAATCTTGTTTAATCAAATGCTAAAAAAATGATATTTAATGTAAATAGGTAATTGTTATTTTAATTTTAAGTGTAATTGTAATTCTAACTTTAATTTTATTTGTAATTTTAATTTGATTTCTAATGTACTGACAATTTATTTTATGTACTTATTATTAAGTTTAATTTGTAATTTTTATCTTTGGGTTTTTTGCCTGAAATAAAAATATTGATTGCTTGATTGATAAAACCAAGCTATGGAATACCGTTTAAACAATATAAAATGCACTATGAAATGTGTTCGTAATCGGTAGTTAAACAAATAAAAACTTATTCTAAATACTAACTAAATATAATTTATAAATGTTGATGGTAAGTATCGCAGGCGGGGACCAACTTGACCGCCACCAACGAAAATACCTACCTAAGTAACATTTTGCTAAATAGTGAACTAAACAGCAACCAACAACCAAAATGACTATAAGTAACCCTCTGTTGGTCCCCGTCTGCGATACTTACCATCAACATTTATAAATTATATTTAGTTAGTATTTAGAATAAGTTTTTATTTATTTACCTATCGATTACGAAAACATTTATAGTGCATATCATATTTTTTAAACGGTATTCCATAGCTTGGTTTTAGCATTTGATTAAACAATATTTCTTGTGGGGCTTGTTTTCCTCTTTTTAGTGTGCAGTCGGGTTTTTTTTTATAATAATTATCTCAAATAATTTTTAAGCCTCAGACCCTAATTTGTTAAACAAAAGCCTTGTTTGAAGAAACGTCACTTTTAACACTGACATATCCAATCCATGTATCTTTAGCAAAATTTCGACGTATCATAAAGTTCGAATCAGCCCGATAGGATAGTTTTTATCGATCATCATCGACATCCCACGCAGAAGAAGTTGCGGACAGAAGCTAGTGCAACCATAAATTCAATTTTGTGAGTAGGTATTAGATTTATAACCTACGTACGGTACACCTACGCCCTCACCATAGATATAAGAAGTGCAATATCTTGAGCGAGCACGACATATTCGACATGATAAGCTCGTTCAAGCGAAATGTAGGCGCGTACCTATACCGAAACAAGCTTTGTAGCGCAAACAAACGCTAGCATAGACATAAGAGGGTTCTACAGCACAATGATACATATATTCTTGAAACAGTTAACAAGAGCAAAACAAATGCTACGATGCCAACTGATGGGCATGGAGTATTTGAATGCTTCTCGTATTTACGTTAACGTCACTGAATAGTTGCCTATATGCCTACGTACACAAACATTTCTGTCGCGACGCGACTGCTCGGATGACAAATGTTACCCTAGAGGGAACACTGCAGCACTGCTGCAAACGTGATAAAAAATATATTTAATTTTTATATCACCTAACATAATCATTTTATACCTACCACTAATCAACAAAATTGCGAGCCGAAAAGGCCGTGGCAGGATAAAGGACGAGGGACCATCTTGTGCCTTAATAGCTTTTCGGCCTGATTATTTTGGTGGTGCTATTATTAGATATACTAAATTTCTGTATTCGCCTCTTCTTATTTCTACATAATAGGCTCTTCTTATTTCTACACAATGGAACAATCACATTAGATTTTTTCGAAGAATTAATTGCCAGCAAGCTGGAAATCCGAGTGTACCTAATCCGAGTTTGCGCAATCCCAGGAGGTGTACATGAATTTGTATTGTAGAAGTTTTTTTTTAGAAAACTAACAGCCCTTTACAGATAGGTAAGTCTTAAAAAAAAATTCCCACGTTACTAAGAAAACTATAAAAAAATATTGTCAATTACGGAATAATAAATTACCCGTTTAGTTGTGTACTCACAAAAAGTAACAAAACATACAAAACAACACAAAATATTACTAGAAACAATTTATCCATTAAGTACTAGAGAACAAAATTTGCTGAACTTAAGGATCCCGAGGTCTGCTTTAGCAACCTAGAACCCCAAGAATTAGCGTAAGACTGCCATCTGACCTTCCAACACAGCGGCGAAACTAAGGCCTAGTCCGGTTTACTCACCATGCACCATTGTTTCCTTTACTGGAAACAATTCGCGATCACACCAATGCGTCTTGTATATATACTGTATCAAAAGATATTTGGTACAAGATCGAGCTGGGGTTCAAACACTTCGAACTCGCGCCTTCGCTTTGAAAGTCTTACTGCTAAGCTCAGTTTACAAGATGCCAAGTCATTATTTTAGTAGCCAACTTAGGATCTCAAGTTCATAGTAAATTTTTGGTAGGTTTGATTTTGCTGATGATGCATGCACATAGCTATTCTCATCCAAATTTTTCGGTAAATACATTTTATTTTGTCTGTCACAAAACTAAGATCGATTTCAAAGAGTAAATAAATCTAAAATATTTGGCGCATACGTAATTTAAAACCTCAATTAATTGGGATAATTTTCTCGGGAAATTATCCTTTAAAGAGGTAGAGTGTGGGAGTGCAGATTTATATGGTAGCGCTACTAACGAGACGAATTCCACGAAGACGAAGTTGGAGTAGCTAATAATAAGAAGGTACGTAGCTGTTATCTAGCAAGTTTTAAGTACATACCAGAAAATAGTATTAAAAGCCTTATGAAGCATTCGCACTAATGGGCGTTTGAGTGGCTTTAAACAGAGAAATGACTAATTTAGAGCGATTTTCCCAAGAGAACTTGTGTTAATTGGCGAATGGGATGGGGGGGGGCGCGGCGGACGCTGTCCAGCGGCACGTTCACGTGGCGCGGCCGCTATCAATATGACCGTTATTGCGTACAGGTTAAGGTTGCGTTCGGGGGTGGTTCGCCCCGTCGGCCGTGGCCGTGGCGCCTTCGTGTTTATCTGGCAGAAGCTTTCCTCCCCTCGTGGGACGAAGTCGCGCGCGCCGCTGTCGCTACGACACGCAGCCGCTACGTGAACATGTGCTACACACTAATCAAACAAGCAAATACCAAATAAACATCACCGTTACAGTGACGTACTGCCTTTGTGGATTTTACCCTGCGATAGGTGAGTTTCGTATTAGTCTCCCTTTCAGGTTTAAATAAAAGCTATGATAACTAATAAAATGACTGCCATAAAGATTCGTGACAGATAAGAATTGCTTGAAGTACCCATCAAGTGGATAGCCGAGTATTAAAGTTGAGTTTGTTCTACATACTACTGTTATCCTGCAGCTGTTATGGTTCATAAAAATTGCCTTAAGGTGATGCTGTATACCTATACATACAGGTCATATTATTAACTTATATTAAATTATAATTTGAGGGTTAGTATAGGTATAATTTTGTTTTCAGTAAGTTTTTAATAGTTATTTGTTTTACAAAGGGACAAAGTTATTGTTTAACCCCTCGTATTAATATTGATATCCGGGCAAGCGAAGGATTCCAAAATTGAAGGATCGAAAAGTGGAATCTTGAGTGTTGTGAGGGTTTCAAGGCACGAGGGTTAAACAAACTTTGCTCCCGAGTGAAAATCAAATCAGAATTACAAATAAAATTCAAATTAACCTTATTAAATATTTATCATTCAAAATCATCATTTAAAAGTCAACTCCAGCAGCCAAAATGAGAAAAACTAAAAAATAGCAACTATTTACCCTACCATTCTTGTGTATAAAATGCAACTTTCTCATCAGTTTTTGAAGTATCAAGAGAGTCTTTACCACCTGGTGTGGTGGAAAATAATTTAAAGTACCTAAGGATTTATTAATATATATTTAGCCGAAATAAATAAATAAATTTTAACCATGTATATAGATTATATAGGTACCTAGGTATGAGAGGTATTTCAAGTTTTTCTTATGTGTAGGTAGTGTGTTTCACGGTAGTGTCAAAACGACTGAGCCTACTTTGATTGATGAAAGCGATATGAATAATATTCGTTTTAGCTACAGCCGGTCACATAGTAATAGGTTTTTAAACATAAATGCTTTATCCAATAAATAAAATAAAGATGAGTTACAATTTTTAAACATTTTGCATACCACCTATTTTGAAGTTTTAATACATGACTGCATGCCAATGCCAGCGCGAGCTACGCGCTACGAGCGTAGCCGATAATACAGAAATGTAACCGTACGTAGCGAAAAGCGCCTACGAACAGAGAACCCGCCTAGAGAAACGAATGTGTTAAACGAGAATTTACGTTATGTGCCTACTTACAAAAGTGTTACCTACCTGTTTAAATAGTAGATTGTGTTACAAGGGAGCAAAATGACATATTTACGGCGACATATTTACATTGAATCCTAAACGAAGCGAAGGATTCTAAAGTAGAATCCTGAGCGTAGTGAGGGATTCAAGTGTGTTACGCCCAAGATGGAAATAATTTTGCTACCATGTGACACATACTGCTTTTCACATCACCTATGAGGTAGTTACAACGTTTAAAAATATTATTTAAGTTAAAATAATAATGTGCAATTTTTTTTAAATAGTGTCCTAAAGCAGAAAATCCCTCCTAGCAGGGAAGAAAAGTGCCACTTTGATCCCTCCTAGCAGGGAAGTAAACCCCTTTTTCGAATTGGTTATGTGAAATAGTACATTATTGTCGAGGCTCGGAAGTAGCTACTTGCTGGCTGAGGATTCGTTTTAAACGGACGACCTTGGGAGTCCGTTTAATTGAATCCGAAGCCAGCAAGTAGCCTTCCTGCCGAGTCATATATAGTGCTTTTCTCAAAAATGGCGCAATAAATACAAATAAAATAGAAATATTTTACAGAAGCAACGTTATATTTATACAGAAAAAAGTAAAAACAATTGATAAGATATGCTTTGCCGACTTTTTATTTTTTTTTAATTGAAAAACGAAGTGTATTTTTCTGCCGAAAATACGCCAACCTATTTGAGACAGCTAAATAGTCGCAAGCTAAATAGAAGCAACGTTCTTACGTATATATTTTCACAGAAAAAAGAAAAACAATTGATAAGATATGCTTTGCCGCCTTTTTATTTATTTTTTTAATTGAAAAACGAGTTGTATTTTTCTGCCGAAAATACGCCAACCTATTTGAGACAGCTAAATAGTCGCAGTACCAATATTATAATAATAAGTACTGATCATCTGTTGGGCTGTTTAATGGACCTATGCCTTCATTTGATATGGCCACTTCAACTTGTAAAAAGTTTGGAACTCGACAAATAATGGAATTTGTATGCAACATTGCAGTCCCGAAATCGAGACTGCAATGTTTTTAACTTTTTAATTTTTTGACTGACCATAAACTACGCACTTCGCGACCTAATTTTTAACCGGCAACGTCGACTTTGCCGTCCATTTTTGAGAAAATGTTTTTTGCTGCTCGAGCTCTAAGTATGCGATGTCATGTTAGGGCCAAAACAGGCGACGGACTGCAATCCGATTGCAATTTATGTGCCAACTGCAACGTCGGCGTGCAGTTCCTACACAAGTTGCAGTCCGTCTGTACCGGCGCTTAATGTTTCCTGATGCCATGGGTATTAACCCTTAAATACATGATTTTTTCCTTTTGCCCGATATTAATATATGTGTCACGTAATTGTTTGCTGATTATGGGAAAAATTGTAAAAAAATTATGACATCGATTTTCACTGAAAAATCAGTGTTAAAAGTTGCACAGGCTAAATCATTTTTATGTAAATATATAATTTTCAGCAAGAGATTGAAAAATTTTACTGACATCAGAAAGGTACACTATTTGTAATACACCTATGATAAAGTTTTTAAATATAAAATAATCAAACCCCGAAACGTCCAAAATGACATACTAAAAATCATCAAATTCAAGATTTTTTCAAATTTTCCGACATTTTGTCTTAAAACGAATGTAATTTTTATAAATAAAAATATTGCTTAGATTAAAACCCCTTAAATGCATGATTAAATTAATTAATGTAATATAATTAATTAAGCGTATTATAATTAACTATGCATCATTATTGCTTTGTATACATTTGGCAACAATATTAGGCCAAGCAATAAGAAGGTATAGAGGGAAATGCAAGGAACACAATTTTTAACTTCGTAGCTTTGTTTGGACTAGTTAGGAGATGAACATATCAAAAGTCCCCGGCCGCAAACCTGGTGCTGGGGGGGAGAGGGGGGTTTGAAGGTTCCATTTTTCGGTTTTTCGATTATATCTCGGAAACTATGCGTCTGAGCGACTTGGCCACTTATACAAAATGAAAAGAGAATTTTATTAATTTGTAACAAGTTTTATTCAATCAAGTTTTTCGATATCTTGTATAGTTTTTGATATATCCGCTCTTGAAGGTTTATTTAGGGTTCTCATTTTTATCTTGATTATCTACATCAGTAAAGCACCAAGGCGTTCCTTACTAACAACTTTTTTTTTACGTTTTCTTGTGAACGACTCTCCCTTGACCGTTTTAAATTAATAAATTATTACGTTGCTTTATAATCACAACTTGTTAGATGTTTATGTTTGAGTTCTGGATGAACAAATAATCACATAGGTCATCGAGAGTTTTCAAGGTCGAACCGACAAACTGTGTAAGCGTGAGGACCAAAAATTCATTAAAATTATATTTAAAAAAACGCTACATTGTGTAGGTATACACTGAAAGAAATGTTTGCATAACGGTAAAAAAATATTTTGTTTCTGCTTAAACCAGAATTTGCATACATGGACACATAATAGGGCACTAGACTTATATTGACTGGGATATAGACCGTGATTACCTTTTGTATTATTTATGAGCTCCCGATATTTCGACGCAGTTACATGCCTTATGTTCACGGGTGGCTGAAGATAGCGGGTGGGTGTCAAAGTTGTGTAGACAGCGCTCGGTCTACCCTCATTCTTGCGCATCGGCTGCGTTCGCTTTCAACGTTACCATCGGTCGCATTCACACTTGTTGGTTTGGTCGCATTCACACTCGTTGGTCTGTCCAAGCACACTACACTCACGGTGTCACTACGCGTGTTTGATTCGGATATCACTGGTTTTTCATACAAACAAATCACAGGATTCCACACATTTGACAGTTTAAACCAATCTAAAAACAAAAGGTAATCACGGTCTATATCCCGGTCAATATAAGTCTAGTGAAACTAATCGTGAATCATTAAAATCTCTAAATAACAGGGTATTTTCCACATGTTGAACTTTATAACTAAATCTAGTTAAATAGATAGATAATGAGCAGTTTATCACAATAAATTGAAAATTTAAAAAATATATGGGAATAATAAATAAATCAAAACTTGTTTAAAAATACTTTTACTTGCAAATAGGAAAAAATAATGGCACGAGTACCATTTGATTGATCGATTCGATTTTTGTTAAAAAATCTATTGTATAGCAACAATATACATAAACGCAATATTTCACCGACAAAATCGCAATTTCCTTGTCAAGCAATAGCGACGTTACATGCTGCGACGTCACGATCTAATGCCAATTTGTTCTAACAAATTGGCATTAGATCGTGACGTCATCAGCTCACCTTTTCGTGCGGGTGCCAGATTTTGACCATCATTTGTGACTTTCGCATGGGCCATACAGAAATTTGATCCTCAAAACAAACCTGATGGACTGATACCATTAATAAAAAAATGTAGAATTCCCTATTAAGTATTTGTCATGTTACAAAATCGGTTTTAGGATGTTTTTTTCAGCATACGTGCCTTCGGACTTACCTACGTAAAGTTTACGTCTCATATTAGCTTCCAAAATGCTTACAAAACTGTTACTTTGTGGTTAGTTAATTAGTTAATAGATCTCCTATCCCCTCGGAAAGAATTGAGCTGTCAATAAATGTAAATTGCGGGCCTCAGCCGGCAATCTAATTGAACCAAATGGATTTCCAATTCAGTCTGTCAGGGCTTATCACAACTTATTAGTTATAATACTGGAAAGTTTTATCAGTCAATAAGATAAATTAATTTCGGGTCTAACGACCAAGCGTGGCCGATAGTGTGAATTGAGTTCGGCCAATAATCAATATTAATAAATATTCTTTCTCACATTGTCTCCGGCAATTATCTATTTTTGTGAAATACCTAGTTCAAAAGTAAGCAGTCTGGCCGATTCTTGTTTAGGCTATTCATAAAAATAATGTATTAAGCAAAATGAGATTGACGTCTCTTTCTCAGCTAATAAAATTATTCAATGAATTAATTTGACACATTTTACCTTTAAGCAATTTTTTGGCCAATTATAAAGTTGATCATATTTTTTAGCAAATGGATTCGTTATTATTGCTTTGAATGAATTTTGTTGCAGAAAATGAAGCTGTATTTGAGAAGCTATCCGATTATCAATACATTTGTAGCAAATAACGATTATTTAACTATGTATTTCATGTATGAAATTAATGGACTCTAAATTTAATACTAACATATCATTGTTCCTCGCGATTGCCTATCTGAAAACTGCGGCTAAAATGCAAGAGTCAAAGACAACCAATTCTAAAAAACGGCCTAATGTGTCTGTGAACAGACATTCACACAATACAATTAAAGTTACAAAAAAAGCGCGTATCTTCGCGGCACTTACGTCCTCTGTTCAGATTCTTTATACTTTTTTGTTTGCCAAAAAAAAAAATTTCCAGTTAGGCCTATCTACCTTTTTTTGCCATTTTTGCTACAGAATCATAACAAGCAGATTATACTGCCTTATAATTAGGTAACGAAGGTGAGTGCGCTATGGCGAAATATTTTTATTAATAGGAATACTCCTACGCCTTAGCGAATATGGGAAAAACCCACGGGAGTTTCAATCCTTTCAATTTTTGACTCTAATGAATAGTGAGTATTGTATTTTTTGCTCAAGAATTATTTAAAAAGTCAAATTACTTAGAACCATGATGTTGTATTTGTGTTATTGGTCCGATTCCCTGATTAATAATTACGTAACACAAGTATTGCTTTACTTACCAGTAGGTATCCACTACAAATATTGTATTAATTCAACTAGATACCAAATAAATGATTTTGAATTTTTTTTTTTTTGTAACTGGACTAGGTAATTCTATTTTTATGTTTTTGTCATAAGTACAGTAAGCTGCAGAGTTAAGTGCCTCCCTGCAATTAAATTTCTATGCAGGGGGGCCACTTAACTCTGCAGCTTACTGTACATAAGGTAGTAGGAAAAAAAGGAAAAATGGTCCACTTTTTATTTCTAACTCCAAAACCGAAACACCGTTTGGGATCTAAGTACTAGGTAAATACTTTTGATTTCGGAAGAACATATTTTTGCTTGTGGTCCTTTTAGCCCCAACCACCCTAGTAAATTGAATCCATTGCGATAACATATTTTCCGACATTAGGCGCGATGATACGTTACGTTCGTAAGTCAGCGGACTGAGGTAATTTTCTGAAGAAGAATAAATAACTAAAATAACAGAAATGAAACTTCCCACAAAACAGAAGTTTGACAGCGCTTCAGAGACGAATAATGTCCCTTTCTAATGTATAGCACTATACCTTATCTGTGGTTGTGCACGCAAAGGAACGTCAAGTTTTGCCAACCCTAATACCTAATTGCTCGTAGCAACGCTGAGCCGAACGGAGCCGAGAGCGCCCGAAAGGTTTTCACCCCACTGGTAGTGGATTGAACTTCTGTTCTGGTGGAATAGCGAAGATGACGATCGTTGATAAAAAAAACGCTAATAGAAACTGCAAATAATGCATGGACATAGTGACGTGACTTTTCGTTTGGCGTTTATCGACGTACGATTTTCATCATGCCTAGGGCCTAGGCCCCCTTAATACTAACAAATTATGGGTGCCTAGTGCCTGGGTGCCTAGCCAAGGTGACAATTTCTTGCGCTACGACAACGAAATGCTTTGTGTCTCTATCATTCTTCCATATTAGTGCGACAGGGTAAAATAAAATAAATAAATAAATGTTAGCTTCGCACCCAGTTCGGTGAAATTCACCTTTTTTGGTAGGTTGTAGGACTTGTAGGCTACTATAGATGCTGCATGTACCTACGACAAGTGGGTCATACACATTTTATAGCATGCTTAAGGCGGTTCCCTGAGCCAGAAGGCGAACAATCTCCTTATATGATCATATCTTTCTAAGACGTTGAAAAAATGTATGTAGTTCTTGATTATAATTACCTTTAATTTATAAGCTTCCGACACGACACGAATTATGACACTTCGCTCGATACAATTAATTCCCAAAGTTATCGAATTTAAACTATGAGACATATTAACTTAACTAACATACATACACACATACATACATATTAACTACTAACTTAATGTTACGTACCGCGTAAAATACGTGAAGCGATCGAAATTGGGCGGCGCCCTAATTTCAACCGAGACAGCGGCTGGGCTGTGGCGCCAGCATGGAATCCTGTAATCCAGGGACAAAACTCCGGTGCGTGTTGTGACAGTGCAGTGGACATAGTGAGTTCGTGTTGTTCATCGCTACAAGTGTTGGGTGACCCAAACCCACCATCGCGCCCGTCTACAACAACAGCGCAAGACCTCCCTCAACCGGTTATATCATCAGGCGCTGCGCGCGCGACGCGGCGCGCCGCAGTACGTGACGCCCATCTGTCGTGACCGCTACTCACTCAGGCACTGTTAGTGCTTGAAATGGAGACCTAGGCTCTCCGAAACATGTCCCGCGAGTGACTAAAAACACGTGTGTGTAACCGCTAAGTTAGTTAAGTTTACTCGGTTATTTACTGTATGACACTATAAACAATAAAAAAGAAGAAAAAACAATCTTAACTTAAATAGTAATTTTACCGCTTTTGAATTTCGATATTGTAAGGCAACGTTTTTAAAATAAAAAACCGGCCAAGTGCGAGTCGGACTTTTTAGTATTTGTTGTTATAGCGGCAACAGAAATACATCATCTGTGAAAATTTCAACTGTCTAGCTATCACGGTTCATGAGATACAACCTGTTGACAGACAGACGGACAGACGGGCAGCGGAGTCTTAGTAATAGGGTCGCGTTTTTACCCGTAATAATAAAAATCGACAAATTTCGATCAAAATTGGCACTTGGCGCGCATGGTCTTTCCCGTTCTTTCTTGCGAAATAAATAATAATAAATAAATAAATGTGACAGTAATAGCGGCAAACCGATGGAACGGCCGCGTTCACACGGCCTTGTTTTTTCTCGTATACCGTATAAGAGATTTTATCGAATGTCGTAGTGACATGAAAATTAGTGTGGCAACTTTGAAAAACGTTCACACGGCGTCTATGCGTGAAAATATTGTGTTCGAGGCATATTTTTGCCGTATACCGTAGGGTCTTGCCACCAAGGATGCGCGATTCTCGAAATGATTTTATCGAATGCGTGGCTCAGTGGCTCTTGTGTTTACGTTGTTCCGTTCACACGAACGAACGGGTGTCTCGTATATGAGACGCGCAAACATGCATTAACCTTGGCAATGTAAATGTATGAACCTAATCATACCCACAATATTTCAGGCTCGTTATATTTGAAGCTCAAACATATGGAGGTTTTTGATTGACCAGCGCTTTCCACATCATGTGACATCAAAGCGACAAGGGCGTGTGATTTATTTTTCGCACACGTTATTCAACCTTTGAGGTTACTGTATCCCCCAAATGTAGCTACAAACTTATTCTCGGGAACGGTACAAAAGATTTTCTGGAAATCTATTCACGGTTTAGGTAGAAGCAGCGTCAGGCTAGGTTCACACGGCGTCTATTAGGTATGCGGGAAAGCCGTCTAGCAGTGTGAACGATTTTGAAAGTTGCCATACAAAGTTGGCTGTCACTACGGTATTCGTAAAATCCCGTATACGGTATACGGGAAAAATTAACGCCGTGTGAACTTAGCTTGAAGGTGCTATGATAGATTTTCCGTTAGCATTATACGTTCGTAGCTGTATAATGCTGAATTCCGTTAGCAATGAATTTCGGCGCGATTCCGGAAATGAATTAGGGATTCACTAGATATGAAATAGTAGTAAAGATATGTGACGTTTCACGACAAAAGCTACCTTATGGCGGCTCGCGCTTACGTCGCATAGCGCCGCAAATTATTGCGGCGCTATGCGACGTAAGCGCGAGCTAATATTAATTGAAGCGGCGTTAATAATAGCGTAAGCGCCAACCGCCATAAGGTACCTTACCCGTGGGACGTCACATATCTTTACTATTTCATATCTAGTGAATCTCTAATTCATTTCTCGAATCGAGCTGGAACAGCATTATACGTACTACGGCGTAGCGAGCTAGTGCTACAATGCGGTCGTCGTAGCCGATAAAGTTAGTTTCCCAGTATAAAGCAAACAAAAATATCTTCGTATGTTAGGCGAAACGATGCACGATGTAGAGACGGAAACCAAAAGGCCAATTCGATTACGTAAGTTCTCATGTTTTTTGTACTTATAGTATTTTATGTAAACGCTGTTAAACTTCTCAATAAATAAATAAAGCAGTATGTACAATTCAACATACCAGGGAACGAGACCGGTTTTTTGCAAAAACGTCGAAATACCATATATTTCGATATATTTTGTACTCGAAATGTAGCACTCAGTTGTGTTTTTAGGTAACGACATCGTATTATTAGATTCCCCAATTATAAATGAAATAATTAACTGAGAACGAAATATTGTTTTCGTTCCCATACAAAAATACCGGTTTCCGATCCCTGGTACATACATTGCTTTATCTACACACATAATTATTATAAGCTCTCAACCATGTGTTTAGGAACCGCCTGGTATTCGTACGACCGCCATTGCGGCATTTGATCACACACATAATAAAACTTCATCTCGACTGATTCCAGAAATGAGTTTAAATTAAATGTTGAATGAGTTTAATAGTTATTTACGATACAAGTGCGAAAAGGTAATTCGCAACTCGTGTCGATTTAAAACACTCCCTGCGGTCGTGTTTTAATTTATCGCCACTCGTTTCGAATTACCTTTTCGCACGTGTATCGTACAACGTTTTACAGTACATATGGCCCTTTAAACTTTCGACATATGCACGAAAAGTGCTATTTGACGCACTAGTGCGAGAAAGTAGCACCATATGTACTGTAAAGTAATTTATGTTGATGTAGGTAACATATCAGTAACTGTATCTACATATTATTCAGTAAGTTTAGAGAATAAATAATATATAATTTTCTTTATAACTGCTTAAACCAATTATCTGCAGCAGCCGATGACAAACATGGTCTGAAACGGAATACTCGTAATTGATGGCATTATGGCCTGCCTAAGAATTACGAAACACGCCCTATCCATTAATCTGAGAGAACGGAAAAGTCCCGAATTTCTTGGCTGATTTTAGGAACTTTGTACTGAAAAAAGTAGAAACTTTATTATGCTCCTGTGCGTAGTTAATGCCATTTAGGCAAATGCCCGACCGGCGGCGATTAGTGAAGAGCCAGTAAAGATTAAGCGAGTAACAATGAGTGTTTTTCTTTACTGGCGAGTGTTTTATCTTAGTTAAATGCTGGCAATGTAAACATTCAGCAATCAATTATTACATGCATCTTTTTCATTTATACATGCCTATCTACACCAACGTTTATAAAGGTTTTTTTGTGCGAGAATATAATAAATCATGTTCCTTTTGATGACAGCTGCTTAAAATCGTATTTTAATATCAATATCAATCATATCTGAATTGTAATAGGGTTGGTTTGGTACGGCAAATCGGCCCTGGTAGAGTCCGGTCATTAAATTATTCTTTAAAGCATTACACGGAAACTAGATTGTATTTGCAAGGAAAAGAAAACCGTACTAGCATAAAATCACGAAAACCAAAGCAATATAATTTAAGTATAAAATTACTAGTGATATAGCCGACGGAATTGACAAGCAAAATTCTAAACAGGTGTATACTTTTAGTTATTGAGGTAACCCGCGCGATCATCAAATCTTACGTCGCAAGTTTCGCTCGGCGCGCCATAAATAAGTATATTTGGTTCCTTTCTAATTTCCTGGATTTACGCGCCCCGATTTATCTTGGAGACTATGAATATTATACTTGTTTAATTGTACTCGTAGTAAGTTGGACGGATGTTTGTTATATTTTGATGTTTGGTAATTAAGTATATATTTACTTTGAATTGACAATATCATGTTTATTTGTAACATAATTTCTAATAAAGCTAACCATCCCAGAGTTCATCGTTGTCTCATAAATATTAATAAGCGTATACACAAACCAATCAAAGCAACTCAACACGCAGGTAATAAATGTTCATGCGAATTACACGTAAGATGTCAGTAAGTGAATTACGATAAGACAAAAAGGCAAAGCTGGGACGAATGGAGATTGTTGTTCGGAGCTCTTAACCGAGTCTGCAGTAAGAAAAGGCTTATGTGCTCTCAATACTCGTAGGGAAATGAGTCAGTTGAATTCAGCACTCAGGCTTACCCGGCAACGCGCGTTCTCTCATTCTGGGGCTCTTAGTCGATTGATACGAAACAAAACCTAGCCTAGTCGGTAGTGATCCTGCCTGCTGAGCAGGAGGTCCCGGGTTCGAATCCTGGTAAGGGTATTTATTTGTGAGTTCATCACTAATATATGTTCCTGAGTTATGGATGTTATCTATGTATCTAACTAAGTATGTATTTCTCTATATAAGTATGTATATCGTCGCCTAGTACCCATAGTTCAAGCTTTGCTTAGTTTGGGGGTTAGGTTGATCGTAAGATTGTCCCCAAAAAAAATTTTAAGCAAACCCTACAAGAGAGAAAATAAAAAGGTTAATGAAATTAACTAAAGTAGGGGGGAGGAAGGCCTTTGCCCAGCAGTGAGACACTCTAGGCTCATATAAATAAATATAAATAAATAACTGGGTTCAAATTCCGGTAAGGACATTTATTTGTGTGATTAGCGTAAACATTTCGTGACTACTTTGAAAAAAACTCGTATCTTGTTCTGTAAATCAAAAGAAAAATGTGGTAACTATGTATGGGATGCATACAGAGTTACTGCGTTTCAATTTTGAGTAGCAGTGTGTTCCTGAGTTATGGATAACTTCCATAGATCAAGCGTTAGAACTTACTGTGGGACTAGATCAATTAATTACCTATTGTTAGATTGTCCCATACTTAATTAACAAAAATATAGTAAAATCTATATACTTTACGTGGTACCCTAATCGACCTGAGCAATGAGCATGTCTTGAATAGTCATTCGACGGTTTTCCTTGAATAACTTTTCATCATTATCATCTTCACCGCATTCATTTCGTAGAAATAGCAGTAGATTTTGATTTATTTTGGCGTTTTCGGAAACCTACCTACTGGAAATACAGGACGTGTACAAAATAATCAAAACTCCATAAATATCTGTAGTCAATTTAATTACCTTGCGGATACAATTTGCATAAACGCGGATTAAAAGCTGAAATAATTACCTACCATGGGTGGCATTTTAATTTGTTTTTTGTCGAACGAACTTGATGTACTCGTACTGTAGGCAACCATTTACTCGTAAAACGTTTCGTGTGTAAATTTGGACCTTCAACTACTAAATGGTTATACGATTACACGGAGTTTTATAGTATCAAAAACTGGAGGTACCTACGTTTTGCCTATTTGCCTTAATTACGCGGCTTATGCGTAGTTATTTCCTGGATCACATGTTAGCCCCTCCTGTGATCACGCATTAATAAAAACATGAAATAACTTTATTCAACCAGTATTACATCGTTAAACGGAAAAACAATACTGCATTTTGAAGATACTACCTAACTTATTAATTAGTAAAGTTAATAAGAACAATCGAACTCGCTTTAAATATAGAATTACAATCTTGAAAGAATTTTAGGTACCTAGATGGCTCTAATGATGACGAGGTAATAATTTAAATTACGGCGATTAGTATTCAGATAAAATTAAATTTTCTTTTATGAGGCAATTTCTAGGGGTAGGAAGGGAATCTATCGTCATAATTATATGTATTTTATTTATTTAATCTTTATTGGACAAAATGGACAATAAAATACAATCGTACAAGGCGGACTTAATGGTATAAGGTATAGTATACTCTAGCAGTCAATCTTCTGTCAGAGCAGATAATTTGCAGGAGCTGCAACATCATTTATATCAATCAATACATATTTAACCACACCAGCTGGTAAAGGCTCTCTTATTGATTGTTCAAAAAGTGATAAGAAAGTTGCATTTCATTCACATGTGAGGCAAAGTAATCAAAGGCAAATTCTGAGTTGTTTTCTTATGTTTGCTGGTAGAATTGACTTTTAAACTATTTTACTACGACTTTGTAACTTTAGATAAATAAACGTAGGGGAAATACGGACATAAGGACATGTATGGACAAAATGACACAGTTATAGGCTTATTTCGAAATTGGCGGAATGTAGTGAGTTACAGCTGCCATTTTTACAATTATGCGAGACACCCAGCGCCATTAGTACAGTCACATTGAAGTACTTAATGAGTGTGAACGTTTCTGGTCCCCGCAAAAGTTTATTTTATACATGGGTTTCTTCAGTTTTCATGAGAATTGTGTGTAGTAGGTATTTTGTGTTTTTTTTTACTAACACTGGATACCAATGATATTAGCTCGTGATTCGTCTTAATTTTAATAGAATGCACAGTTATTTTAATTAAATATGATTTTTATTGCGTCTCGTTTACATTTCGACAAAATGACATCTATAGGTACATATACACTGGACAGAACGACATTGGTAACTCGGTGTCGTTGGGCTCGTGCTTCGTGCTTCATGTAATGTTTTTAAGTCCAATTTTTTGTATGTGATATGTCCTAATTTTAGTATGCCATTATGTCCATATTTGGTGCGCCATTTTACCCATACTATATGGACAAAATGGTTTTTGTCATGGCTGTATATTGTTCAGAATATATATTTTAATATGGTTTCTATTCAATTAAAAGGCCGTGTTAGTCAATCAACCTATTTCTTTATATAAACAGGTTCTATATAAAGAGATATGATTCAAAAACAAACATCCTGTCAGTGTGTCCGTACTTCCACTTTTTTTAACAAGCGCACATTTTATTCCAGATGTTTTTTAACCTGACATCCTCTTTAACCTCGGCATAATTCTAGGTTAGTTTCAGGTGGCATTCGGATTGCGATTGGCTGCAGCAGCAGCATTACTGTTGCAACATTACTTTGATGATGATGCATTGCTCGCAGAAGAATTCTCCCAATTTGTCGCGATCTTGAGCGGCTACTTCCAGATCTTTCCAGCCTCAGCCTCCTTCTCACCTGATCGCCTCCATGTAGTACCTCCCCGACCGTCTACTTTCAGCCGAATGTCAGCAGAGACCCGGCTTGGCCAACGCCATTTCCTTGCAAGGATTTCCCGTTTTATGGGTTTCTGCTCAGTCATCTGCCATAGTCTGACGTTTGAGATGGTTCGTGGACCGACTTCACGTTTATTTAAGTAAAGAAATTTGGTAAAGGAAAAGAATTAATATAGACGTTTTCATTCATAAATAGCCTACTCCATTTTCAATACATACTGTCCCATGCTAATTACGTTGCCTTAAGTTTCCTTTAACTCGTAGTGCTGATATTTAACGTAAATATTCACCAAGTCGACAGTTAATACATTGGTGCATTAACTAAGTGTTTAACACAGGTAGATCTATGAATTCTTTCCTCGACAATTTATACATTTCCACAAACTTGATATCAGATTCGACGATATGTGAAATCCGCAACCTTGAATTATTACATTGATTTAACTCGAATTTAATAACATGTACTATAAAAATTTACCCGCTTACTAATACTAGCTTACACGCGCAAATGAAACATGATTATGACAGCACTTTTAAGTACATAGGTACCTACATACTAATGAAAGGTTTCGAGGGATGTTACTGTAAAGGATTACTCACGTTAGAACGGGTCTCCGACGTGATCACCGGTCACCTGTCATAGAAAGTGAAGTGTCGGTTGCCTCAGCTCAGACCCGGGCCGTTCTAGCGTGAGTCATCCTTAATAGTGGTAGGGGGCAGTCCCCCAGTGGCGGACACCTAAGGCTTTTTGAAGAAAACAAAAAAGTATTTGAAAAAATATCTTTATTTATGAAAAAAAATAACAAATACACCTTTTTGTAGATCGGTAATTGGTCCAAAAGTCTTCTAGAAATCGATTTTGGCACAAGTCATCTCGGATGTGGGTAAATTTGGTATCAAACCAGGGCTTCTCCTTGGGTGCACTACTATAGTGCATACGGGGATAATCGTCGGTTGGTGTCACATCACACTTAGAGTAAATTGTCTTGTTACCTCTACGTGTTGGCTTCGGCATCACGCAAGCCTTCCAACTTCCAAGGTCCAGCTTAACCCAAAAAATAGGCCGAAAGACTAACTCGAATCTTATGTAACGAAGCGCCTTCCCTACAAAAACAGTAATCAAACGCTCCCACAGTCGCTGCGCGAGTCACCAGCAATGCGCATCCCGTTTCTCGACATTGGTACTTACGTCCCCCACGTCCCTTTCACTGATCCTTGAATTGCTCGCGTTGTTAGTTGCCGATATGTATATAGTACTTACGTGTGTCCGGTACTAGCTGCCGTCCGGCGTTAAGAGTTCCCCTATGTCGTATCTAATGAAGTAACTAAATATCATTGTAAGCGTGCGTTAAAATACATTGACACCCATTCTTCGCTGGAGGCTGGGGAATGAAGCTTTCACGGCTAAGTGCAAGGTTTTATCTTTTGTTTACGCTTGACATATAAAATGACTGTAAATTGGGAGACAATAATACCTAAGGTTAAAAGTAAATAAGCCTTGTTGCAAGACAAAAACCAGTGCCTGTGAAAAACAAAGCATAGTAGGTACGGCGAAGGCTTAACATTAATGCATAGGTAATCTTAGAATCGTTTGTATTTACATCCTTATAAAAATATTTGATCTGTTATTAGTCTTATTAGATTTGCAATATAAAACAAATGAAAATTAAAAGAAATATATCTACTGGTTCTGACACTTACTGGTATATAAAGGATGCCAATCTCTTATGGCAGAATTGATGCAAAAGTGACCGCTTTCAGCTTTAAATAATAGTTCCTAATCTCTCCGGTGGCGCTAGTTAGGCTCTGGGACATGAGTATAACATGAACCATATAACGCAACAAATAACCCGACCAAATTACGTAGGTTGTTTTTGGTAGTATTTCGGTGTATGGTGGCGCCGCCTAATTACTGTATTTTGATGGACACTTTTCATACATAGAGATTTGGCCCCTTTATATAGTCTCCATGCACTGCAGCTTTATTCTAAATACCTAACAAACTTATTACTTTGCTCAAAATATTCTGCTTCTATTTAGTACCAACTGACTATTCTGCAGGTGCAATATACTCGTAAGATCAATAAGTTTTCGTTTTGATACATGATCCTTTTTATGAGTATGTAAATTGAGCTAGCTTTTTAGGGTTCCGTAGTCAACTAGGAACCCTCTAGTCTTGCCATGTCCGTCCGTCTGTCTGTCTGTCCGAGCCTTAGCTCCGTGATCGTTAGTGCTAGAAAGCTGCGTTTGGCATGGATATACGTATAAATCAATAAATCCGACGAAGTCGTACAATAAAATGTACAGAAAAATATTTTTAGGGTACGTAAAGTGAGGGTGTAATTTTTATTTTTCGCTTCAACCCTACAGTGTGGAGTATCGTTGGATAGGTCTTTCAAAACGAATAGGGGTCTTCAACAAACATTTTTTGATAAAGTGAATATGAAACGTGTAGGTACTTATGTTTAATAACTGCTTAACTAGTAGATTATCTTTCCACTCAAGCCCTTACAGCTAAAAATAGCATGGTATTTAGAAAACATGCACGCCCCTGGCGATAATTCGAATCACATTAAAAGGTTCCTCCATCTAAGAGGCACTTAGTATTCCTGTCAAATACTGTTTAACGATACTAGAATGTCGTTTAAAATTTAAATGGATTCGACAGCACTGCCTCTAGCCGATTAAAAACCGCAACAGCCTTTAAAAGAGTTTAATTCCGAGATATATTATGCTTACAATAAATACTAACTTAAGATGCTTACAATAAATACTAGCTTTATTTTTCTTAGAAAAGATCCATCCATCCATCATCCGTCCATCAGCCGAAGGATATTCACTGTTCGAAAAATATTTTTTTCAAGCATCTATATAATGGAGTCGTTAGCCACCCTCATCAAACGAATATGTAAATAATAATATACCTACTAGAAATATGTAAATATTTTATAGGTAAGTACGACAAAGATGGAGCTTATAGCTTAACAATGTCAAAACTTATTTATTTCCAACGAAAATTTTGTACATATCTACGGGCGTTACGACGAGGGTACCAAAAAATAAGTTACGAAAGACCAAGGGAAATGTTTGCGACTTTTCTTGAATAAATGAGGTCTAATGTGTATATGATGTCGATAAGTTTCTTCGCTCATTGTTATGGATATTTTCGGTAACGTTTTACATTTACAGAATATTTTGATGCGAAGCAATTTATTCAACTTAAACTTGAACATTGTGAAAAATCACAAAAATATTCTTAATGAGTTGACAATTACTTCGCGCGTTTTCTATCGGTTGCTGATTGTATCTGATATCCTGGCTGTAGGAACAGCGATATTTTATTATAATATTGACTAGGCAGAATACGCTCGAAACATTCCTCAGCGTACCTTTGTTCGTCGACCTATGCGAGCCGACATTGATATTTTCTGCTAATACATTACATGAAGCAGAACAAGTAAATAATAAATAATGCTCAACTGTCAATATATTAATATTAAAAGTCCATTTTTAGGGTTTCGTAGTCACCTACAAACCCTTATAGTTTGTCTGTCTGTCCGAGGCTTTGCTCCATGATCGTTAGTGCTAGGATGCTGCAATTTGGCATGAATACATAAATCATGCATTGCGACAGAACGGTAAAAAAAAACTATTTAAAAAATATTTTAGGGTACCTCCCATAAAACATTTTTTTTTCTGCTTCGTCCTAATAGTGTGGGGGGTATCGTTGGATAGGTCTTTCAAAACGAGGACGAGTCTCCAAAAACCGTTTTTTGATATACCTAGTTAATATTTTCGGAAATAATCGCTCCGAAAGTAAAAAATATGTGTTTGCACCATTCGTGAAACAGAAGCTTAATAAATACTTTGAATGAAAACTATAGGGAACATGATCGGTTCAGTCGTTTTTGAAATACACAACACAAGACAAGACATCTTTCAGTCGTTTTTGTTCCTGCAAAAAAAATCTGTTCTTAGTAAAAAGACGTACAAAGCGCTGCAAAGGTTCACATGCTTGTAATGTACTTACTAATAGCCGCTGTTTGGCCTATTTTGACAGAATGGTAACTACGAAACCCTACACTGAGCATGGCCTGACATGGTCTTGGCCGATTATTTTAAATACTGTCGGCAATGCTTTCTAACATAACATTACATACTACACATAGTCCAATGTCTACTGTGTCTGAACGACCGTTTTTGTTATTGAATTGTGTTAATATAAATAAGGTAGACACACTAATATAGATCTTAATGAACAGGCTTAAGGTCCTTGTATTTTAGACCGTATAGTTGATAATGCTGTCACGTCACCGCGAATATAGGCCTGCTTAGCGCAGACTCAAAATGACGTAATGTGTAAACTATTTGTGAACCGTGTATTTCCTTTTTTATTGTGTCGTTATAGCGAGCCAGCTGTTATCAGGTCATGTGTTTATTAAAATAGATCAATCTATCAGGCGTGCTATCTGAATCCACTACGGGACTGGACGTTATCAGTACAAATGTGCTTTTCAATTTGTGTCTAGATCCAATGTGTTTGTATTTTTTCTGTGTTTTGTTATACCTACCATAGAGTAACTTATACTAGAGCGGTACTGTCATAGTAAATTTTGTAACCCCAGTAAATTCACTGCCATCTGTCGACACACTTTAAAACTAAAAATGAAGATTTATAAAAATACGATAAAATGTATTTAAATATAGATAAATGATTTTTTTTTTGCATTTTTTTTTATGATTTTGACCCATGTTCTTTCACTGATATGCGTTAAAATTGTTAAATAACAAACGAAACCGTCAACGCCATCTATACGACTGTAAGCCAAAACTAGTAGCGCCCTCTGAACGAGAATCAAATTTTCTTGATTTTCGAGGCACGGTTTTTCCTTAGACTGTATCCATCTATTACGGAGTTATATCTATCTTTGTACCTACTTATAGCCTTAATTTCTACTTCCCTACTTATATAGTACGAGTAGTAGTAGTAAATCACTTTATTGTACAAAAAAAATGGTTAACATGAAAGTCATACAGGTAAAAGGTACAAAGGCGAGCTTATCCCTATAAGGGATCTCTTCCAGCTAACCTTAGAGTTAATGAGTGGAAAATTCGAATTAGAACAAACTTACAGAACGTACAGTAATATTTAAAAAGGAAACGTCTACGAATAACTAAAATACATCAATAGCATTATACAATAAAATAAATACTAGCATACATAAATATATAGTACTATTTAGTACTATATATTTATTGAAATATTAAATATATATGTTAAATATAAATATATATATATATCGTGCAAAAAAAAGAACAATAATAAAAAGATTAGTAATCAACCAAATCACACTTCGTGGGAAAGCCAAAGCTTTTTTAGATTAACTTTGTGATGCTACAGACCGGGACTGTTTGAGCGACAGGAGCAACTCGTTCCACAACTTCATCGCGCGCACTGTGAATGAATTTGCATACGTTCGAGACTTATTCGAAGGAATAGCAAGCGTAAGATTAGCACTACAACGTAAGCGGTGATCACTTCCTTCAGCCAGATAGTTAAATCTCTCGGTTAGGTAAGATGGGGAACAGGGTTTGAAGAGTATGTTGAAAAGCAACGACAGAACATGCACATCCCTGCGCTGGCGGATCGGTAACCACTCGAGCTGCTTACGAAAATTAGAAATGTGGTCGTATTTACGGACGCTATACACATACCTGATACAGACATTTTGTAAGCGCTCAAGTTTATTCAGCAATTCCTCATTAAGATCCAAGAACGCAATGTCACCATAGTCTAGAAGAGGGAGCAAGAGAGAACGGGCAAGTCAATTTGGTATGAAGAGGGAGGAAATTCTGAAGTCGTCGAAGAGAGTGTAGGGATCCAAACATTTTTTTACTCTCCTCAGCAACGTGGGGTTCCCAGGAAAGCGTCTGGTCCATGATGCCACCCAAATTTCGGACAGTAGAGAAGAAAGGGATTTTAGTCCTCCTGTTTTGAGTAGGTATATATAGGGTGGGCCAGTGATAAATTCTCTTTTCGTATTGACGTCTTTCGTTAAAATGCATTTATCATTGGCCCACCCTATATATACCTACTCAAATTGTTCCCGTTATAAACTTTCAACCCCTTTTTAATCTTATTAGGGGAAGAATTTTCATAAACGCTGATATAACTTTTCTCGTATTTTATGAAAATGTCTTATTTATACTTGAATTTAGTAGGAAGAGAAAATATTAGGAAGAAGGAATTTTTTTTTGTGCTCTCAAAAATTCAGCCCCCAATAGGGTTGAAAGGGGTTGAAAGTGTGTTTCGGTAAAAAATCCACGCGGACGAAGTCGTGGGCAACAGCTAGTTAGATATAACTCCAAGAAGTGTTAAGTTACAAATTAAACGTCGCCATAAAATGCAACGACATAGTAAAACTGTATTTTACGTCATAATCGATACCCGGCCTCTGGAAGGCCCCTATTATCAGAACACGAATATAGAATACTAATGGCACAAACAAATTCGCTTTCCATGGAGGTTGCTTAATTGGAGAGAAGTCAGTCGATATTTCACAATGCCAATATTCGTACCGCGCCTAACGCTTAGGCATTACGTTGCTTTCTTGTGTCATATTCATATTAATTTAGGCGACCGATCTGCTCAGAATAAATTTAAATCGCATCGACAACGACATTCACATGCGCGTTTATTTCATATGAATTACTTTTAGGGTTCCGCAGTCAACAGTATGTGCATTAGTAGATACAACCTATTTGCAATTGTACATAATAATAATATATGTAAATCACGTCGCTAATGGGAAAATAAAGTTTTTTTTGCTTCAACCGTATGGCGCGGGGTGTCGAAGGATACCTAGGTGTTTTAAATGGAATGGCTAGGGTGTATTCCCATTCGTCACTCGCTGGGCACAAATGGGAAAATGTGCATTTATGTGAATCATTCCCATCTGTCCCCGCCTCATGTATGGCGGCGGTCACGTCGGGCGGGGACATATGGAATACACCATAGCAAGGGGTCTTGATGAAGTGAATATGATAACCACACATAAATTTAAAGTAATTATACTTTGTGCATTAAAATCAGGAAAATAAACTGATGACTAATGATAATGACAAATACGGCATAACTACCTACTTACATACATACCTATAGGTAATAGGATTATTAAGTACACACAAACTCTTAATTTGAATGGCTACGTCAGTTCCTCAATTAAATCCATTGAATTAAAATAAAGAAAATAATATTTGCTTGTTATTTAATAACTTCTTTGTGGAAGGTTTTGTTAAAATTAGAGAAAAAAAATACGTCGTTTGTACTGCAGGGTATCCCTCATTAAAATCTCGGCTATTTCATTATTTAGGACGTCTGGGACGCTACCTGCGTAGATACCCTGGCGCCGTCCCATATTCCAGGCACCAAAGTTGGCTCAAACGTCGCAAATATGCCACACATAATAATAATAAAAACATACATACATATATACATATACATACATATATACATACATATATGGTAATAGCTACATATTTGCGGCGTTTGGGGTGGAAACCCTGGGGCCGTGGGGACCTAGCGCACGTCGCCTCTATGAGGAGCTGGCAAAGCGCCTCATAGAGGCTTCTGGTGACCAGAGGGATGGCCAATATTTTGCCCAGCGGATCAGCATTGCCATCCAGCGGTGCAATGCGGCCAGCCTTCTGGGCACCCTACCGAGCGACTTCGAGTTAGGGCAATTTTTTTATTTAGGTATAAGATTTTAATTTTTAAGCGTTTTTTCGTTATTAAAAGTTATTAGGTAAGTAACTATTGTGTGTTGCAGTTTATATTATCTAATGTTTTACAAAGGGAACCATCAGAAATAAAATGTTACTCACGTTTTACAAATAGTATCTAGGTACTTACCTTAAAAATACGCGGACGTAGCCTCTTAGGACATTAGTTCTCTATAAATTAGCAATTAGGTCAGGTCAGGTGTAATAAGACCAACAAGTTGCTCAGCCCTAAAAGAGCCCTATAAAAATTTGCTGTTTCTCTTGTCTCTCTGTTACCGCACCTGTCGTACATTTAACGGATATTTAAGTTGTGTTTCGCTGTAAAAATAACTTTGTTGTATACAGGGTGGTGCGCACTGGCCGGACCCCTGCTATGTGGGCCTACATCATCGCGGCGGCTCGCGGAGACTCCCGGCAGACGATGGCTCGCAACCCCGAAGAATACACCTTGTCGTTAGTACCACTTGACAACTTTCTTGGTCACCTTCCTTGATCATTATCCTATTTAGTTAAGGGTGGCCGTTCTTGGCCTTTTTTTCAGTCCACTTTTCCTCCGCCGTAACCCTAGTGCTGGGGGGACAGGGAGGTTTGAAGGTCCCGTTTTTCACATATCTTGGAAACTTTGCGTCTTAGCTACATGAATACTTAAACAAAACGAAAGATTATTAAATTTGCTACAAGTTTAATTACGTCGAATTTTTCGATATATTTAACAGTTTTCGAGATAGTAGATATTCTCTATTGAAAGTTTTTTGGGGGCTCTCTATTTTAACTAGATATCTTTATCAATAAAACTACTAGGCCATGTTTGGTATCGTTTTCGTGTAAATCGGGAGTGCCAAATTCATTTATGGTATCACATTGACACCATTCCGAAGTAAGAACGTATAAACTTTAAACAAATAACTATCTTTATTTTAAACTCCTCTTCACGCTTAAACCGCTGAACCGATTTAGTTGAAATTTGGTATAGAGATGTTTTAAGTCCCAAATAGGACATAATTTTATCTTAAAAATTATCCTTGAAGGTGTGAAATTTGGTGTGAGAGAATTCAGTTTCTTCGCCGAAATTGAATTCCTGAGGTTAATACTGTTTAATTTTAGGTTTGAAGTCATGTTTGGTATCATTTTCAAGTAATTCAAATATTAAATATATTATCCTTAGGTAGCCGACTGCGTCCTCTGAACCCGACATCTCCAAAAATCTATGGTTTGCCTAAAATCCATAAGCCTGAATGGCCATTAAGACCTATAGTCAGTCAGATTGACTCGCCGACTTATAAGCTTGCCCGTCATTTATCGTCGGTTTTACTGGAATTCACAGGTAAGTCTTCGAGTTATGTAAAGGATTCGAGGCATTTCGTCAACCTGCTACAAGATATCCATGGAGCGTGAGCTTCCCCGTAACCCCGCAACCACAGCGGCGAGAGGACACCATGGGGTTTAGTGGGTAGTCGGTATGCGTAAAAGCATTCCCCATGTAAAAAAAAAAAAAACAAAAGGTGCTGCGTTCGCCAAAGGATAGGGAGCCTTTGAACAGTCCGGGTGTATACATGATTCCTTGCTGCTCCTGTGGGAAAAACTACATAGGAGAGACGGGCCGAAACATTTCCACCAGATTGTCCGAGCACATACGTAGTATGAAGAACAGGGATAGCCGGGGTTCTGCGGTGACGGAACACGTATTGGATTCGGATTCGACTCACTATATACGTTTCGATAAGGTAACCGTGCTGGCGAAAGAAAAGTTTGTGATTCAGCGAAAAGTACGGGAGGCTATCGAAATTAGTCGTCATCCGAATTTTAACCGTGATTGTGGTTGGTCAGTGCCTCCGAGCTGGAAAACTGTTTTGGGTACTACGTCGGTGGACAGTGTGGAGGAACCATTAGCGAATGACGTAGTGAGTGTTGTGTGCAACCCATCATTTGACAATAATGCCGTAAACGAGGGTAGTTTCCGCCACCGGCGCCCGCGCCGAGTCATCAGGCGCGGCGGGCTGCGGCCCGCAGTCTGCGCCGGTCCGTCACCGTCGACGCAAGCTCCTGATGAAGCTCCTCTGTACGGGGTGAAACAAGTCGAGCGTTTTCGATTTAAAATACGTGAGTGACCCGTTATTAATATATTCAATATGCCTGTGTCTCACGGAAGTTTTGTTATTATAATTCAAATATGTAGACCATCCCAAATATTATTTAATTCGGTTCAGCTTATTGATTCCCCATACAAACTTTCACTCCACTTTTCACACCCTCAGAAGATGATTTAGGTTATAAAAATTATTCTATGTACTGTCCCAGGACTCAAACTATCTCTATACCAAAATTTAACGATACCGGTTTAGCAGTTTAAGCGTGAAGAGGAGTTTTAAAAAAAGCTTATTTTTTATTTTGTTTTCTACT
The DNA here is from genome assembly GCF_947568885.1 of Cydia strobilella. Classification (NCBI taxonomy): domain Eukaryota; kingdom Metazoa; phylum Arthropoda; class Insecta; order Lepidoptera; family Tortricidae; genus Cydia; species Cydia strobilella. The sequence goes on along the minus strand of NC_086068.1, from coordinate 8,959,081 downwards.
TAGGAATGGTGTCAATGTTGATACCATAAATGAATTCAGCACCTCCGATTTGAACGAAAACGATACCAAATCCGGCCTAGCATCTTCACTGATGTAGATAATCAAGATAAAAATGAGAGCCCTAAATATACTTTCAAGAGCGGATATCTCAAAAGCTATACAAGATATCGAAAAACTTGACGTAATTAAACTTGTAACAAATTAAATCACTTTTTATTTAGATATGTGGCCATGGCTGTGTTGCATAATAAACTACAACTAATACCTATTACAAGCGGAACTCCTTTTCAAATAAGTGAAATTAGAAAAGGAGTTCCGCTTGTAATGTTAGTTGTACTTTATTATGCTATACGGCCCATGTCGCTCAGACGCATAGTTTCCGAGATATATTTGAAAAACGCCTCTTCAATGTTTCGCATGAAATAGGTACCTTTGTCTTTTTGTGGTAGGATACTACGAGCGAGTGTCATTACCCGACTACGGCAAAGCAAAAGGAGAGTTATGATTTTTGACCGGTATGTGTATGTATGTTAATCTATTCTGTTTTCTCGTAATTTTCATTCGCGATGAAGATACATACATATAAGACATACATAGAAGATACATATAAGAGAAATTACTGATTTTGCAAATTTGTCCCTTTATTTGGATTCGTCGTATTCGAAACGAAAAGTAGTGTTTAATTCGGATGAAAGACACCATTTCTTCCCTTGATTAACAATCGACTAATTATAGGTACGTCACCAATTTAATTCCGTACAAAAATGAAAAATGATGCATTTGTGTGATTAACAAGTTTGTCTATACGGCTGGGTTTGACGAAGATACTGTAATATTTATTTATTTATCCCCAGATACCGCGATGGCCAAGTTTTTATGGTGTCCGGGGCCCGAATGGACGAGCCGGGGCCCTCCGGTGTCAGCACCAAAGAGATGTTCGAGGAGTGCAGTCCTCCTTTTCCCAAGGACTGCACTAGCCCTCTTTCCACCTCGAAAGACATCTGCAGCAGCCCCCCGTTCTCCAGGGACCTCAGAAGTCCTCCCGCCAGCTCCACGAACTCGTTCCCGTTGAAATCATTCACCAGCCCTAACCCTAGAATGGAGGATGTGATTGAGATATGCGATGACGAAGTAAGTGCTGTTCATAATTATTGCTAGCACGTAATTTACTTCAGATACCTATATGTTCTTAACTACTTACTATACAGCCAATAAAAAAGTAACCACAAATTTCAAGAGGTAACATGAGGAAAATTACCAAGATTATTAACTTAAGTCAATTTAACAATGGCATCGTCTAAATAAATAGGTATAATTTTATTTATAAGCGAGTTCTTTGAAATAACCATATAATCTTCAATAGCTTAAGGGCTTTACTCAGATTGTCTTGATTATTGACCGCTTGTTAAATGGTTAAGGGTCGGTTGCACCAAACCGTCTGTCACCGTTTTACCGTTCGCTAAATTTTATTGTATGGAACTTTTCATAGTTCACTGCTGCTTGACGTTAATCAGTCTGTTAATTGTGGTTGGTGCAACTGCCCCTTAGTCATTCTATGTATTCTAATCACGGTTAATCCTAAGAATTTTCTTCATACCACGTCTGAAATGTAAATTCTTATTTATCTTTTAAGTTTTGTGCAATAGCAGATTTCATTGCAGTGCGATATTATACTTGTTTTATACCTAAAATAAATGAAAGTTATTGGTGAAATAAATTCTAGACCAACACACCTACATGATAAGTATCTATAGTTATAGGATATGATAACGCAACAAGTAATGTGCATGGTTAAAGGGGAGGAGGGGACATTCACCCCTCTCGTTAATAACGTTTAAAGTAATTCCCTGAAGACTGTAATTACTGTTCAGTGATGCTAAACCCAGGGATCAAGTATTATTTAAAAACGCATAAGTAGGCCTTAATAATAACTACAACAATGTAATATGATATAAACATTTGTTTTGTTACAAACTACGAAGTAGAGTATACATCCAAATTACCCTTTTTACAAAAAAGCTTTTTCACTTTCAATTCTAACATTAAACCCTTTCTAAAACTTAACACCTACGAAAATAAATTGTACAGTTTAACATATATTATTAAAAAAGGTATTTATTGACAAGGACACTTTACACCAAATCTAAGATCTAATTTTCTCTTAAACTTAATACGAGTAAATATAGTGCAGTTTTCACCGCTTACTTAATTTACTTAACACGCTAAAATTGCAAACACGAATATAGATCACGAGACATAGGACCATCATCAAGTTAATGCACTAACTTTTTAAAGGGGCAATTAGGGGTATTACGTTCGGTGGCAATCAGTATTTACCCAGCTTACTGTCGAAACTTCATATCTTTACAGCATCGATTCAAACGTGAACTTTAATTCAGGGTAGAGAATGTCTATTTTATAACCGATGTCTGAGGAGATACGAGGTTGGTAGTTTGAGTGGTCGATTTACAACGGAAGGTACGGTGAACGCGTCATAAACGTGACATCGCATCGGGAAGTCGGTTGCCGGCGCTCATAGCCTATTGTTTCGATGTCCTCCGCCTTAAAGCACGCACTATCAATTTTTCGGTTCACCCATTCCTCCTGGGACGGTAGCGGCAATAACTCCTCACTCCTTGTCAGTTAATGGATTTTCAAAATTACACACATATGTCAGCCGCATAAATTGGAACGCGGTTTTACCTGAAGTGTTGCCTGAATTCTTTTAATTGAAGTTCGTGTTAAGATATCGTGACTAGATCAGCTATTATCTGATAGAGATCTTTAGTTTGTCGAAGAGTCTTAACCGGTGAAGTGACATGCCATGGAGTAATTCCGCACGAGAGTTTAAAGACTGTCGTGTTAATTATAACAAATATGAGTCCAGTGTTCACAATCCAAAAAATACCCCTAGGGAACAACATGGGCCCGGTAAGTACGTTTAAATTTAAAAAAAACGTGCCTATATAATTAAATGTTGATATACCAATTTAATGTGTATTCTATTTGAATATTATTTAAATTACTTTACATTTTGCATTTAAAAAAATGAAAATGAAAATGAAAACAAATGAAAATCGTTTATTGGTCACAATCATTGTGTTACAAATTGAGAAAGGATTGGGACCTCCTTGTAAGTATATCAATACTTGTGACAGGAGACCCCGCTCTTCCAGCAGCAACTTAAGGGTACAACAAATTTAAATACAATAATCGTTAATTATGTAGGTACAGGTAAATTTAATTATAATTAAACTAAATTAAGTTATAGTTAAGACAACAGTACAAAGCAATGCAATAATCTGAGAGTAGGTACAATGGAAATAAGTCATTAAGTATATATTTGCATGTATGTAGGTTTTAATACGAGTATTAGAATAATAATAGGTTAAGTTATGTGTAATGTTAAATTATATTTTTCATATCTCATGCTCTGAAAGTGGGTCGTTGATGTTCTAAAAAGTGCGCAGAAAGTGATACGTTTCTGCTCTAGTGCAGAAAAGTGGTGTACTCCCTGCGTCCCCGTCCCACGAGTAACTGGGTGGAAACAAAATGGAAAAATAGTGTCTTTATTTCCCCGCCTGGAACAATTGGTAATTGTTCTAATTTTGCTAATCCCGCGTTAGATCTTTTTTTATCAAAAATGATGTAAGTAAATTGTTAAAATAAATTATTCTTGATTTCTTTTGAGTTGTATTTACTCGATTTCATAAGGCGGGAACCAAAAGGATTACACCAAAAATATATTTTTTTAAACACTTGCGTAAATGAGCAAAGGCAGAATCTTATACAGCCACAGTTAAACGCTTGTACGATATTAAATGGGTTTTTAAAGTTATTTATGTATATTCAATATGAACATAAAAGATAAGATAAAAATTGCTTACGTTATTCATTAAATTATTATTTAATATTTAAATTGTTTTAAATACTTTTATTATGGTGCCATTGACTATTGGGAATTATAGAACGAAAAGGTAAACAATTAAAAAGTAAGACAATCCCGCTAATTTTCATACTATAATGAACTAATCATTTCAAAATTACTGCAGTTTGTTAATATAAGTGTGTTTTCGTAAATGTTTCAATCTTAATGTTTTTCGCTATAGGGGTTCTTTATCTTCGCACATGTAAAGTCTCATTGCAGTCTTAAGGAAAAAAATCATATTGTTATTAGTGTTGTTACTGATTTTGCAAAAATTCCTTGTTTCCTCGCATTCGATATGAAAAGTAGTGTTTAACTCGGGTGAAAGGCACCATTTACGCCTCGGACTATTAGCGCTCTCACTGCGTTCGTGCTATCTAGACAGAAATGGGTGCCTTTCAACCCTTGGTTAACAATCTACTATAAATATTGTGGGTGTGTTTGTATGTATGTGCGAAAACGTACATTATTGATATGCTGATTTATATATATTTATGACGTAGCATTATATTTGTTGATTTATAATAAGTGAAGTTTTTAACCCTTTGCCTACGGGGACTTTGAACACCCAGTCACCGCTCAATACGGGCATGTATTGGCAAGAGTCAGCGGTTTGACATAATTTCACTTACTAGTAACTTTTGAAGTACTACAGCTAACGTGCTTGAAATTTCACACACACATTAAGTATAATATGTTTATTTAATAACTAATCACTTGGTGTATTTATATTCACTAATATTTCTCATTTCACGCTTAATATTAATCACTAAGTAATTGAAGAATTTTAAGTTACTTTTAGCGAATTTCTCAAGATTAAGTTTTAAACTATTAGTTTATTATATATGTAACACAACTAAATACTTAAATGATGATAATTACTGAAATATTGCAAAAAATCAATTAATTAAAATGTTGCATAGAAAAAAATCTCTGCTACTGACGATAAATAGTGGTGTGCGCATATCGATACAACTGTCGATATTTCTGTAAGTACGGGATAGAAGCTCAGCAAGTAATTTTTTTAGTAAAAAAAATATATTCCAATTTTGTAACTATTTGGACAAAGAAAAGTAAAAAAACTAAAAATAACACTCAAAACACCCACACGTCTCACTCCTACAACAAGTCGATGAAATATAAAACAACACTAGGACCGCCACATTGAGTTCAATTATTTGCGCTTCTGCAGTACGGGTGTCAACCCTAGTTGACAGCAAATAATAGGTAATAAAAAAAACCGGCCAAGTGCGAGTCGGACTCGCGCACGAAGGGTTCCGTACCATTACGGAAAAAAAACAGCAAAAAAAATCACGTTTGTTGTATGGGAGCCCCATTTAAATATTTATATTATTCTGTTTTTAGTATTTGTTGTTATAGCGGCAACAGAAATACATCAAACTGTCTAGCTATCACGGTTCATGAGATACAGCCTGGTGACAGACAGACAGACGGACAGACGGACGGACAGACGGACAGCGGAGTCTTAGTAATAGGGTCCCGTTTTTACCCTTTGGGTACGGAACCCTAAAAAATCATATTATAAAACATTTGAATTACATTTTTTACAAATAATTATATAATTACACGAGGTAATTTAGTCAAACCCGTTCATTATCGTTTCCGGTGCAAAAGTGCCCATCATGCTCACGGCATTACCCCGCTGGATGGCTATGGACAGCCTCTGCACCAGAAACGATTCGGAGCGGGGGGGGGGTCCTCTCCCTTTTGCCTAAGTCGACGGCCTATGTCACGCACAAATTGTTTCGCGTCAGCACCATATATTTTAATTTTTAGTGTTAAGTAAAAATAATAAGTTCTAAAAATTCAAATTGAAGCAGTATAGAATACTGAGCTATAATGGTGAACCATAAAATTTACCTATTCGAGTCTGAGCATTTGGATGTAACGTTGCACTTACCGTTTTGACTGCACAACTCCTATAAATTATCTCCTAGGTTTTTGTCGAATACATGGCTCGCTTTTCGTATATACTTGCGAATGACTACAATGAGGATGAATGTGTCACTGAGTTTCATAGAATACTTTCCCAAAACACAAATTACCGTCCCCGTGACGTACTTTTGATGCAGGCTATGCATCTAATTGAGCCCGTTCCCGCCGAAGAAGATCACTTACTTTGACTACTTAGTACTTCCTTAGCACATCCGTATCCAATATGTTCCTTACAAATGGCTTAATCTTCATTAAGTATCTAAAAAAATGGTTCATTGAAATTTTTATTTTCTGTGATCTCTTAACGACACGGTAGCTTCTACGTTTAATTAAAAGTGGAATTACGAAACGAAAACGTAGAACTAACATTAGTACGTAGCATTTGCACATAACAAGCAAAATGGAATAACTTCACAGCGATTTGTACGTCGTTTTCCTATGAAAGGAAGACGTTTTGCGATAAGCGATAACTCAAAAAGGCTTGACTGATCATGTTGCCTATTGGTTTTGGTTTAATGTCTTTATTAAACTACGGTCACGTTTTTTTTTCATACCTTTCGACCCATGGTTCAAACATGGTTAGACATGTCGAAACTACGTCTGGTTTTAAGGTTCCTAGTTGACTACGGGACCCTAACTAAAAACAGGCAAACAACCTCTGTAAAGTATAATGATGCGCACGGAACACTAAATGCCTCGAGCTTTGACTCGGCCTTGGCCAATTATTTTAATTAGTTGTTCAGTAATAAATTCAGGGTCATTACTTGCAAGTTATGATCCGACATTAATTGTCACCCAGTGAATGCTTTTTCATAATTTATTTTTTCCATTGTTTTTGGGCAACTGACTTTCGAACTACTGGAGAAAAGAGCTAAGAATATCATATGGTGGTCTGTTACCGAGGTGTTTAGGACTGCTGTACGAGCGGTTAGTTGACTAATGTCTAGTTTCAGCATGTAATGGTCTAGACAGCTACTTTCTCGAGAAACCCAAAAGAGGAAAGCATATTAAGGTAGCCATTTCTATTAGTTTGTATGTTTACTTTGAAATGCATTGACATCTATGAAGAACCGTTGTTTGTATAGTTAAAATTTATTAAATACGTGAAGACGCGAATAGGGGAGTTAATGTGTATATGACAGTAAGATCTCACGATTCTCGTTATTTTTTATTGTCAGCGAATGGTCGACTTTTTGTCCTACATTGGCTGCAAAGCTATACTTACCTTACTTAAGTATACATACAGAAACATAGTACCTACCGGCAGTAAAATTGAATAGTTTTTTTATTACTTAAAAAACCTAATCTTTATTAATCTTTCATACTAAATAACAAAATGTTACAGGACCAGCTGTTGTAAAACGATATTTATTTGAAATGTTATGTACTTTTTTTTCATTTGCGGCAATCGCGACAGCAATGAAACAACGCCAGCAACTCAATTTAACAAAAAAATCGACAGTGATATCGTCTATCTCCGGCTGCTGCCTTGATGCCCCAGCAACGTTAGCACATTAGCAATCGCTCGTAAATTTTCTGACATTACTAGTACTAGAACTTTATAATTATAACTTATAATGTTCTTACCTTTTTTCAAAATACATCGTCGGAAAAAATCTTTATTCTAATGAATTTCTAAGTGCCAACTCTTCTATTCTAATAAACAAAACTCAAATTAAGCAAAGTTTGATAGTTCCTATATTTGCGTGTCTTCTTGCGTCGCAAAATCGATAGACACAATATTTTCCATCAGAGTTAATTATAGCCGGCATAAACAACATAAACATCTTATTTAGAAGCTTGACTCCTAAGAAATAATAAAGAGGCAACATTAAAAATACTTCATCAATTATGCAATCAGTAGCTTTGAGTCATAAATAAAGGATGACTCACGTTAGACCGGGCCGTGACCGGGCCGGAGCTTCCGGCGCTTCGTTTTCTATGGAAAGCATCACGAGATCACCTGTCATGTCATAGAAAAGTAAGCGCCGGAAGCTCCGGCCCGGTCACGGCCCGGTCTAACGTGAGTCATCCTTAAGTATCAATTTTAATGTAGTGTTTTCTTGGTAATTATCTTTGAGAGCGCTTGTTGAGTACCTACGAACTCCCTAATGTAGGTACATATACATACATAATTTGGAAAAAATCCAGGACAAGCCACATGACTACTATTCTGTGGCCCTAGTGAATAAGGGTACAAGTCTCGGGCAGCGCAGTTGTAAAAGGGCTTAAGTTCCACGTAATATTTATGCCCTTTTACACCCAAGCTAATCTTAAACTAAGATTTCTGGGAAAGATATTCTCAATTCGTTTGTATTTTTTTTATAGGCACAACTATCTATAACACAAATATTCGTGTGTTTTTTTATAATAATTTGCATTTTTTCTCTAAGATTGACATTAGCTGAAAAAATTTAAATACAATTTAAAATTTCATCAAATTATACTGTTTTAAATGAATTTTGTGCCGACCTTTTTTTTACAAGGTCTTGACTCAATGAAGTTGAAATGCTAGTATTTATACTTCTGTACCATTACCTCGTAACTGAAGGGAGGAATTAGGACCCTTAATTGTGACATTTAATAGCGTGGCAAATGAAATGTTCGTGTCTTGCCTTCCAAGGGTTAGACGTTGCGCCCAATTCACTCAAACGTGTTGTCGGTTTATGTCGATTAGTTGCATTATCAACCTTATTGTATTAAAATGATAGTTCAAAGTCTGAAGGGTTGTTATGTGAGATATATTGCTTTTTGGAAATGGTTGCGATAGTCCGATCATTAACCAAAGTACGTTAGCAGACTCAACTTGACTTGGACAATTTCGAAGAGTACCTATATATTTATTTAGTATCACCTAACTCTGTGTCCGTTGACCTCTAATCTTCCGACTGAAGTTTCATACTATATTTATTTAGTATTACCTAACTCTGTGTCCGTTGACCTCTAATCTTCCGACTGAAGTTTCATACCTCTTCAGTTAAAACTCTGCATACATGTAATAACGGTACCTTTTAACTTAGCACTTGAGCACTTTACCTGGAAACTAACACCAGCCAAATCACGAATAAAAACTATAAGATATAATATATATAATATAATATAATATATATAACTATTTAACAATTTTAAAAGTTTCGGTAAGTATTAGTTAATATTCATTAAAACTAGCTCAGAAGCTTTCAAGATAGTAAAAAAAGAGGATCACGGACACACACACTCACACGGAGGAACACGGGACTTAATCGATTAAGTCCCGTGATAGTTTTAAAATTACTTTCGTTTCGTTCGAATTTAAAACAAAATAGTTTCAACCATGTGTCGTACACTATTTATTTTAAATTCAACTGTAGGTACTTTTTTCTTGTAGAATCGGCCTTAGGAGGATAAGGCTACTTAAAGTGAACGCAGCTTTGGGTCGATATTGTTACGCCGTGTGTTTTAAAAGTGGCTCATTAGTATCACTTTATTATCATGTCATCCACGCGCTGCGGCGTTTCATGGTTCGGTATCAATTAGTGTATCATTCCGTCGTCAAAATAGTCATATCTTACTATTAAACTCGTTGATATACGGCTTTCTGTGTTCGGTGGTTATGCGTCGACCATGCACTGCGGTTATGTTTTCGGTATGTTCATAGATGCGATATGTCAAGGCCGTAGGCTGAGGTTGGATTTTCACCAATTTCAAAGCAGGTACATATATTTTGCACACTGATAACATAAAGTTAAGGTCATGACAATCCATACGATTTGACAGTTTTTTTAATTAAAGTTTGATGTATTTGATTATAAGGTTCCGACCTTGATCCTCGACGGAGTTGACCTCTAAGTATCTGTTACAGATTTGATTTGATTAGATTTGTTGAGATTTGTTTGTGTATTGATGTGTGATTAATTCAAACGCAGTGCATCTCGCTTGCACTAATGTCAGTACGAGAGAGTTGCATTGTGAGTTAGTTTACGCAGTGTCGCTAGCAAATATGTTAGTGTCAATCTCGTGGTATGGATACGGTCCTGGCCCATTTGTGACATTATTTAACCTACGTAGTATGATTTTGCACTGTTCAGTTTACCGCAGTCGCTAGCGTTGCTGCACAGCTGATGCGTATGTTTTTGATTTAACATTCAACACTCATTAATCAAAAAAGTTATGAAATTAAATCCAAACACTAAAATATCGTTTAACATCATAAAAACTATTTGGATTCTGGAGAACAAACTTAATAATTAGAAAAGTTAATAAGACCGATCGAAGCTGACGATGTCACCGTCTAAAGTTGCGGTAATACATTAGAGCGAGAGGTAATACTTAGAACATTACGGCCCAAAGAATCTGGAATTTTCTGGACTCAACGGGCATTAGTAACGAACTTTAAAGGGCCGTCACAATAGATCACTGCTTGGTCGACGTGACACTCACAGGCCCACAACACCCCAACAATAATAATAATATACTTAATGTAAAAATGAAGACTATCCTTAACCCTTTCTAAGGCCTAAGGGTGTCAGAAATTATGCAAAATTTGAACCATCACTTTGAAAATATAAAGTTCAAAATCAAGTGTGAAATATATTCCCACTGCCGTATAGAGGCTGAACACTTCAGTGTTAGGATTCGCGACGTTTAAGGTGTAACGGTATCTTCTAAAAACTAACCTCTGGTAGTAGCTACAAGTTCTGACTACAAAGCCTTGTAGCTATCAGCCACCACAATTATTGCGGTTTCACTGCTCATTTCTTCCAGACGCTCGCAGTCCACTGGCTATTCGCTATGTGCACGACGGTACTGCCCTCATTCTGTGGGTTTATCTACATTCCAAAATGTTTTTAGTGGGATTAAAATTAAAATATAAAAAGTAGGTATTCAGTGACACCGCTAAAAAAATACCTCCTTGGAAATATACTTTATTTTCTTCATCATGTTCTAGTTTTTATATAAGTTAATATCTGGGAGACCTAACTTTGCTCGGAAAATATATAAAAACTCAAAGATCTGCGTTTTCTCAGAGATAATACCTAGCTAGATCGATTATTCGCCCCCGAAAACCCCCATATAGCAAATCTCATCGATCCGTTTCCGAGATTCCCGAAATATATAATATATACATATTTCGAAGAATGTCTCGTTTAAAGGTATAGTTAAGATATAGTCAGTCGCCCTGTAGGTAGGTATGGAATTTACCGGCGCGCCTAATGACGCCCAGGCTCTAGAATAATTGCATAAAACATCCACCGAGTGCCCAGCAAAGTCCATAACAAAGTTTCTACCTATTATTTAAAATATAGTGGCCTTGTCAGGAGTATCATTACTATGGCTTGGACTCAGATGAATCAATCAGCCGGGCTACCACATGATTGGCGCGAGAGTATCTCGCCGCGACATAGACTACCCGTCCCCCCTTAATTCATACAGTTAGTAAAAGATGGGTAGTCTATCTCGCGGCGAGATACTGTCGCGTCAATCATGTGCTCGGCCTACAGTGCAAACTCCGATAAAGTATTACTTGTTGGTCTCGAGGTCACATTACATCGGCTAGCCAGAGAACTAGACTCGCGCGTCCTCGCGACCCATATTTAGGAATTCACGGCCAATGTAGTAAACTTGGACAGAAGTACATATGTTGAAGTCCTCTGCTACCCAGTACCTAGAAGTAACAACTGAAAGTAATACCTATAGCCACGACTGGTTAAAATAACAAAAGATGTTGGTAAAAAATTTATAAGTTTTCAAAAACCAAATGTTCGCAAATACTAAGATAAATGTATGTAGTAACGTAGAATTTATTAAATGACATTAATACCTATTAGGTGTGTACCTATTGTACCTAGGTTGAAATATCATACCAAGACCGAATTATCTGATTTCAAAACCCTGAAATTAATATTCTTGTATGTCCTACAATGAATAAATTTGGTTAAAGATGTATGTAGAATACATAACTCAGTGTAGTTAGAGCAAGAATATTAGTCGTTCTTTGCAACTGAACTAAAAGTCATTAAAAATAAATAAATGTTAAGTTTTACATTATTAAGGCCGTTCCATCGGTTTGCCGCTATTACTGTCACATTTCGCAAGAAAGAACAGGAAAGACCATGCGCGCCAAGTGTCAATTTTGATCGAATTTTGTCGTTTTTTATTTATTTTAAAAAGTTGCCTTACAATATCGAAATTCGAAAGCGGTCAAATTACTATTTAAGTTAAGATTGTTTTTTCTTCTCTTTGTTTATAGTGTCACATTATATATAATCGAGTAAAGTTGGATTAAAAGTCCTAGTTACAGGTTACTTTGGGAATTCATTGTATCGAGCGAAGTGTCATAATTCGTGTATCGGAAGCTATGTTATTAAAGATGATACAGTCAAGAACTACATATATTTTTTCCACGTCTACTAATATCAACGCCTCTTAGAAAAACATGATCATGTAAGGAGATTTTTCGCCTTCTGGCTCAGGGAACCGCCTTAAAAGTAAATATCTATCACAAATTGTATCTTGCGATTGAAAATAACAGTATTGGAAAAGCATGAAAGTCGTGATATATTGTCAAACTAACAGTTTAAAATTTAGTCCATCAACGAATGGTTGCTACGAGCTCCAAGACTTCCTTTAAAATTAAAGCGTTTACTTGTTTGTGACACTTCTGATAGTGAAATATTGGTTTGGCATTTATTTGAGAAGCTATTAATTACATAGTAACTATAAATAATCTTTATGTTAGCAAAAAGTGTAAAAATAAAGATCCATGAAAATTTCCAAAAATACGGGGTTTATAGGGACGCGACGAGGGTGAATAGGGACGACTGAGGGGTGGAGCGGGACGCCTTTTGTAGTTAATAGGGACGCAATAAGTGGGAATAGGGACGCTAAAGAATCAATAGGGACAAGGCTGCCACAAATTGTTTTTAAAAATATTATGAGTATTGATTACCTACAACAACTAATTAAAAGTTTATTTTTTAATCATAATGGCATGTGTTTTTTTTTTAAATGACATTATTTAATACGAAAAGAATCGGGGTAAATATTTTATTATAAATCCATTCTGAATCATAAGACAAAAGTTTATAAACCTAAATATTTGTGGCCATCGAGTAAAAATTCCTTTAAAATCTATCTCAAAGTTCAAAATTGTCCCTATTTACCCCGTTTGACGGTATATTAAACAACCTTACTTGGAAACAAGGATCTTGTGAAAGGATCCATCGGTGATCTTTCCATTCAATGTATTTTTCAAGGTGGCAATGTGCACTGAGACAGTTTAATCGACAAGGGAGTTGAACCCGACGATAATTCCGCCCTTGAAAGTCGAATGGGTAGTATGTCTATACTGTTCTATTAAATTAATGTTAGTTGTATGAAGCAAATATATAAAATCTTTTTTAATACAGTTGCTCAAAAAGTGCAACTTTTAGTGGCTGTTTAGCGTGCAGAAAGTTGGTTTTCGCGAACTAGTGCTTTTTACTTTTCCAATTTTATTAAATTTTTGCTTGTTCCAATTCATGACTACTTATTAATGAGTGTTAATATTAGTTTCATTAAAACGTCGTAATCAACATAAAAACTTACTGTTAATGTAAGAATACGAAAAATATGCATATTTCATATTTTATTACTTACCTCTTCATCATTATAAGTATTATAACACGTTTATTTTTTAAATGTTGAAAAACCGTTCTTAATAAGTTGTCTGAATGGAACGGAACGCCTGTCAAAGAAGAGGCATATTTTCTTACTGCAAGAATGTTTTAAGTTTCCAAAGGCAACATTAGATATTGTTTTTATAAATATACGATACACAAATAATCATAAATAACTATATTTAGGTAATAATAGTACAATGTTTTAATATTTACAATTGTTTTTGTCTTATAGAACATGCATTTGAAAAAAAACTTTCATTGAAGTGGGTTCAATAATAATAACAAAATATATTCTAGTCGAATAAAAGCTAGAAAAAAACTTCTTCTTAATGTCAATGTCAATGATGTCACAGAATTAATAATATAAAAGTTTCGAATTCCGTTCCTTACTTGTTGCTTTTCTTATTTTTTCGCAACTGTATTAAAAAACGTCGTTCGATACATGATGTATGTACTATTATGTTTTGGCTTTGTAGGGTGGGTGGGACGATTTAATTTTAAACCATTACATTAAGAGGATTGCATTATCAGACGTGGCAGAAATTAGTTAGTCAGAAATCAGTCTTCTTTAGCCGGAAGTCGGAAGCAGAGATTATTAGTCAAACTTCTTTACCATCTCGTAGTGAGTCACATTGTCATAAAATTTCTAGAAAAACTAATCCTAAACAATTCGCTCGGAGACTATTTTGTAGTTGAGGCATAAGGACTTACTAATTCGGTACTGTTTAAAAAACTACGAATCAAGTTGGACCTACGTAATAGATCTGCCGGGTTAGATAAATCAAATATACAGATTGCAAAATTCTTTATAGTAATAATAGGCCCCGTGTTGTGTAAGGTTGCATATAAATATTCTAAAGCAAAAATTAAACGACAGGAAAAAAACGGATTATTATTTAAGAACCAATTACTCGTTAGGTGCCGATAAATGCAACGCAAGTTAATAAATGTGTTTGTAAAATGATACGGTTGAAAGGATAACATTATTTATAAAGCCGAACCGCAAAATATTCCAGTTAATTGACGTTTTGTTTCGTCGGGCCAATGTTCATGACACCTTCAACTTGTAGCTAGGTACATCAAGGCTTGTATTTTAAATACTTATTCCACTTGAACTATGTTTACTTACTTAGTATGAATTTAAACGCAAAACGCTTATCCTTTAATGGTTGTTATAAATGTACCTAGGTAGGAATCACACATTACAAAATAATTATCGATATTAATTCCTGCTTACACATTGCAGATTCCTCACTTTTTTTACTACATAATTTGTCTAGGTACTACAAGCGGCCATAATACATCGATTTAGTCTCAGGGCTATAACCGCGAAAAACGAATTTCGGAAATTGCGGGGATTTTTCTCTGTCACTCTTATTACTCCTTCATTGGAGTAAAAGAGAAAGATCCCCGCAATGCGCGAATTTCGGTTTTCGCGGTAGCCCCTCAGGCGCGGATACTCGTTGTGGGGGCAACGGGTAACGACAATCCAACTTCCAAACTTCCGAAAAGCGAAAAGCGCAGTGTTCGTGTTCATACAATATACCTCTATACTCTCAATAGTAACAACATCATAAGTTTTGAATTTAATTGTGTTGAGATCATACACCAATAAGTTTCCCGAGCTTACTTTACCTTATTGTTACCAGGGGGTGGGCGACACTCAGCGGCTGAGCTGGTTCAGGAGCGCCCTTGCGCGTATCACGCGCGCTATCCGCCGCCGCCTCAGCCGCGACGACCCCGCCACGCCACCCGACTTGTTCCTTGACAAGTACGCGGCCACGGAGTTCCACGACCCCCAGGAGCCCATGTACGAAGCCAAGAGATCCAAGATTCTTTGCGGACTCAAGCTGGTTTTCGATCCGACGCAGCCGGGACATTACCATGTGAGTTTATACCAATTATTAATACCTACACCGTGCTGAAACTTACTAAGCTGAAATAAAGTTGTTTCTGCTTTGATACTGATTCTAACAACAACGACTTACTGTAAGCTGCAAAACTGTGAGGTTATTTTATGAATTAATTCCATTCATAATATATCTCTCGCTGTACATTAACAATTATTACTTGATCAAAGAATTAACTAACAAATTAAACAAGCAGGAAAATATAACATTTAAATTACCTAGGTATTTGATCAAGTGCCAGCTCACCCTACTGCATGTGCAAACTTAGACTAATGAATAATGATCTAACGCTCGTCTCACGTTACCTATATAATAAGAAGTACTAGCCGAGTCTTTAGAGCCGTTGTGGGATTTTAGCGAGAAAACGTTGCTACGGGCTACGGTGTAGTGCGGCAATCTTACACAAATTTAGCGCCAAAGTAAACTGACAGTGACAGACAGTTGACAACTGGTGGCAGTTGTGATGTCGCGTCAGTACCTAAGTGCGACGTTTTGAATAAATGATACATTGCGTGTAGAATTATTTTAGGTATAAAAAAACCAGTTGTTCATTTTTAGTAATTCTTTTGGGCCAATCCTAACTATCTATATATCCAACTATCTATATATCCAATCCTAACCTAACTAACTATTTAAAACCTTAGAATATCTGATCGTATCAAAAATGCACGCTGTATACGGCTTGATTAATTTTTAACATGAAAATTTTACACATTGTCACCGTATCCAAGAGATAATTGAATATCATGGCAAAATCGGGCGGGATACGTGCCAACGTAAAATACGTAATTTAGACGCGCCTCAGAAATGATAAGCGTGATTTGGTTAAGTACTAACCTTTTTTTTTACACTTGTGATATTGATATATTATTATGTAATTTATATTTAGTATTTAAATGCTTTTATTTACATCTATACAAACAATGGGGTATATAAACATAAGTGAAATAAAAATAACAAAAAACTAACATGAGTATTGTATGTATGTAATTTATGTGTGTTTATTGTACATTGTTATTTATGTATTTTATTTAGGTATTTGTGGACAAAATGTTAGTATATACGTACTCTTAAAATATTATTGTAAGTTCCGTAAATTTGTCTATCTAATTAGAAATTTCCATTCATGTATGTACTCGAAGATTAGCTAGAAGAGGGATAAGTTCGCCTTTGTACCACAATTTTTGTAAATTTTATGTGAACCTGTGTATGCAATAAGTACCTGTGGTGTGTATAATAACCACATACTTTTGTTTCGAGGGCACGTATGTCGTACTTACCAACATGACTCAGCTTCTAAAAATTATAAAATCTATCTCGCGAAACACCAAAAAAAGACCGAAACACTTTTACTCTTAGCCCTTTAGTGCGCTTTAGTGTGCCCTATAACTGTAGAACTATGAAGGAATTAAAATGGTTTTTCGACTTTTTTGGATATGGTTATATAATGGCACGTCATGCCAGTCCTAAAAAATAACTCACTAGAATCACAGATATTTAAAACATATTGTGGAGCGTTACAGTAGGTTGCCATATTTTCAGTTATTCTCATAGTTGATTTCATAGATCAAAACCCAAGATGTATATAGAAAGCTTAAATATTAGCATAGAAATATTATTAATGTTTAAAATATAATGAATATTTTGAAGTGAAAGTCAATCAAATTAAAATAATCACAAGATTTTACGGGTGAATAATTAATTGCATCGGCGACACAAGGTTTCACTTTCACTGCTATTGCGGGAATAGCGGGTGCACGAGGAAGCTAAGTGACGATGCCCGGGCTGCCCGGGATGACGGGGCCCGGGCATTACTCATACATAGACGTTTTAAAAATATATACATGTCACGTCATAATCAAGGTAAGGTAGTAAAAGGTGCCATAATTTTGGACGTGTAGGGGTGTAGCCATATTTTCGGGCTGGCCATATTCGACACAGGTACCTTAATAAACAAAACCAAATAACGGTCAATTTACCTCCCGAGCACTTTTATAGTACTTCTTTGGCCAAGATACGAACAATTTTATACTGTAACAAATTGATACTAAAAGATCCCACCTAATTTTAAGAACTTGTCACTAATTACATTTAAAGTTCCTTCATCCAATCAGTTACTTGCATCTAGAGGCATAGGATCATCATATTCATCGTGTAAGCAAACGTATTTAAATTTAATTCAAGCGATAAATCGATTTGCTGCTGCCTTGATCGGCAGAATGTGCTATTGAATCGCTTATAAAGAGTAGGAAAAACAATAAGACAGGTAGTTACAGATGCTCTCCTCATAAACATTTTTGCGTCACCGAGTCGAGAATCCGGCAATATAAGTTGCATCCAAATATATTATTTTGTGATTTAATAAAAAATAGTTTAGCAAAGGTTATAGAGGCAATTTATATTGATTAAAACTTTCACGATTTTTACTCATTATTATTCATAACGACGGGACAAATAAGTTTTAAAATTACCTCCGATCTCCGACTTTTCGAGAACGGCGTTGTCCAGAAGATGTTGATGTCAACTTTAGCCAGTATTCTCCGAGACTACGGGGACAACGCCGTCTTCGAAACGTCGGAGGTAAATTTAAAACTTATTTTACGCGATTAAGTAGCTTCGTTGTGAATAATAATCGTTTCTATTGTTATTAAGTAATAGGTTAATCGTATTTGTGTGCGTACAGAGTTAGCTTGGTTTGACTTAATCATAAAGTAAAAGGTAAATTAGGTACTTATTATTCTATGGTTGAGATGAGAACTTATTACTCTAGGGAGTAGTCTTTGCAATGACTGCGGATTTCTGTCTTTAGTACTAACTTATTTCTTAGGTTAGGTTTAGTACTGCGTGATAGCATTAAAGCTGACTTTGGATGCGCAATATCACATGTCCCCGACGGCATCATACTCGCGCCTGATATTATGCTATCTGGCGTGTGAATTCTGCTAGCAATATTTATGTAAATGCCGTGTTTGCGATGACATACGCCTCCTCTCGTATAAAGAGATCCGTAAATACATTGTGCATATATTATACAATGTTTAGACAAAACAAACAATTACTTAACTTGCAAAATTAATATTTTACATACATAATAACATATTTGGGAAACTGTTTGAAAAACATCTACATAATTATAAGTACATACAAATTATTCCCTTAAGAAAGAAAAGCTCGGCAAAGATAGTCAGTAAAAAACAGTGGATGTAGCCGTTATACGTATAAAAAAATGAACTAAAAAACAAGTCAAGATTTAATTACGTGTAACGTAGTAAGGTAAAACTAGCAGACCTATGCCGCCAAATTCATTAACTATAAAAGGACAGCAATTTCAAATTTTATTTCTCTTCTACGAAATACGCATTTTTGAAACATTTTAACCTAACCTGTGTATAACATATAAATATAACGGCCTAAAAGCCTAGCCTTAGTGACAATAGTGACCCTGCCTACGAAGCTGAGGGGTCCCGGGTTCGAATTCCGGTAAGGGCATTTATGTGTGTGTTTATCATGAGTGTAATCCATGTACTTAGGTATGGGATATTTATCTATATAAGTATGTATATCGTCGCCTAGTGCCCATTCTAGCTTCGCTTAGTTTGGAGCTAGGTCGATCTGTGTAAGATTGTCCCCAAATATTTATCATTCACATTGTCAACAGTGGCTAGCCGTGGTCTCGCTCGCGATCCTATACAACGTGGTGTTCGTGATCGGGCGCGCCGTGTTCTGGGAGTTGGACACCATCACAGTTGTCTGGTTCGTGCTGGACTACATCTGCGACGCCATCTATCTCGTCGACACCGTCGTTCACGTGCATGAAGGTAACAAATGGTTTTTTTTACGAATTCTTGATTCTAAATAGATATATGCAAGGCTAGTAGACAAACTTCTGCAAAATTAGAACTCTTTTATCAGGTTCATCAACAATTAGTGTGGTCGGGTTTTTTAACATGTGTTATGGCATGTAATACTTAAATAAAATACTTAGGTACACAAATATAAATTAAAATGACGGTCAGATAGGTGTGGTTTAATATCTCGGCCCTCCATTTATAAAAAAAAACAGACGTTCATTTTCTTTTTATAAGCATCGCGATTGTGCTCTGCGAATATGTAACTTACTCTAGGACTAGTGCGAAAGGTTCTAAGGTGCTCTTAACAAGTCCACACCCACTCTAATAGCAGGTTTATACTTACTTTTGCTTTAAATCAGAGTCCGACCGAGGATAACTGACCCGTTTTGGCAAGCAACAGACAACAGGGCGTTAAATTATCACCACAAACTTGAAATTCTTATGAAACAATGGCGGTTATAGTAGCACTTACACACAATGTCGCCTTCCATTTTTTAAGAGG
Organism: Cydia strobilella; assembly: GCF_947568885.1. Lineage (NCBI taxonomy): Eukaryota > Metazoa > Arthropoda > Insecta > Lepidoptera > Tortricidae > Cydia > Cydia strobilella. The sequence goes on along the minus strand of NC_086068.1, from coordinate 8,939,297 downwards.
CCGTAGTCGATTTTGGAGCAAAAATTTTAAATTGTTAGATTTAGTCGTTGAAATTATACACGTTTTGTTACGTAATATCTAAATAACAAGTATTGGTTTCTATTAGCACGTCTTCTCATTTTGCCTTTTAATAATGAGGTCGCAAGCGTCCGTCACCGGTAATATATGAAAAGAAGGGGCAGTTTTTAAAAATTCATCAAAAATGTATGGTGGTAAATTATACAAATTGATGTATAAGAATAGTTTCAACAAATGTTGTAGATTGTTTAAGTATCAAAATTACGTTGAAATTAAGTCGATTTTCAGAGAAATTGTCACTTGTTTTGAAGTAATTTCTGGAGAAAATTGATTTCGTCTAACTTTCATTTACACTACTTCAAAGTCATAATAATAAAAATGTAGTCTGATAAACGTCAAGTACAGGATATGTGTAATACAAAATTACCATGTTTAGCCGTCCAAACTTTACGAAATTCACAAATAAGAGCGACAAAATCAGTGCTTTACGCGCGTTTACCTAAACGTCCATCAGAAAAGCAAACATTACTAATTTAGTGAGTCTGTTTTCAACAAATTGATCTGATAAAAGGTAAGATAAGAAGATGCGCTAATAGAAACCAGTACTTGTTATTTCAATTAGGTAACAAAAGGTGTACAATTTCACCGACTAAATCTATCAATTTAACATTTTTGCGACTAAAATCGACACCGGCCTCTTAATACATGACATTAATTCTTTTTTTATTTTCAACATAATAGAATATAGGTATTTTATTAGTCAATACTTACTTTTCATTAACTAACTACTTATTTTTCATTTAAGCGTATTGTGTTTTAGTCCTGGCGGTTCACCCCGAAATTCAGTAAAATGCTGCAAGTGGTGTTAAAGCTATGAAAATCGGCACGATTGATCTTTAGTCCATATAAATCAATTTGAACCGAAGTACCAGAAAATTTTATAAAAAGGAGAGGATTTATGACGTCATCTTTTTTTGTATGGAAAAAAATATATTTTCTGTTCAGAAACCTATCGTGTGTGGTATTGTGTGGTACGTGATACCCTCATATCTAACCCCAAGAAAGCAATTTAGAAAATAATTTCATTTTTTTTTTCAATATTACAAAGTAACACAGTTCTACTTCAGTACATATTTTACGAGACTTAAGGGGCCCACTGACTATCAGTCCGCCGGACGATATCGGCCTGTCAGTTAGAACAAAAATTTGACAGTTCCGAACAACTGAGGCCGATATCGTCCGGCGGACTGATAGTCAGTGGGCTCCTTTATAGAACTACTGCAGATACACGCAAATTATACGTAATAACCATATAATCCTTTAATTGCGCGATTTCATCAGTTGGTATAGTTTGTTTAGTTTTTCACACAAAATATCAAGTTTGGGCTCCTTCCGATACGATATACCTAACAGATTATTTTTGTACAATGTGCTACAAATGATACGTAGTATTTTCATATTTAACCCCAAGAAAGCAATTTTGAAAATAATTTCATTTAGTGTTTTTTTTAATATTTCTTGTGTATAAATTTTTCAATATCTTGAAAAATTAAAAAAAAATGAAATTATTTTCAAATATACTTTTTTGGGATTAAATATGAGGATATTATGTATTATTTTTGGTATATTTTACAAAAAATAATGCAACTGTATCGTATCTCACGGAGACCAAACTTGGTATGTTTGAAAATTATTTTTATTTTAACGTGTTTTACGTGACTGATATGTACTGATGTGATATATTTTTAGAACCGGCTCAGAATGCCCTTTCATTTTATACTACACACGATAGGTTTCTGAACAAAAATATATTTTTGTCCATACAAAAAAAAAGATGACGTCATAACTCCTTTTATTAATTTTTTTGATGCTTCGGGTCAAATTGATTTATATGGACTCGTGCCGATTTTCATAGCTTTAATACCATTTGCAGCGTTTTTTCGCAAACCGCTATCACTGTTTGTATTATCGTCATTATGAGACCGTTATCGATTTTAGTCCCAAAAATGTAAAATTGATAGATTTAGTCGCTGAAATTGTACATCTTTTGAAACGTAATAGAAAAAACAAGTACTGGTTTCCATTGGCATGTCTTCTCATCTTGCTGTTTTATAGATGATTTTTTTGGAAACAGACTCACTAAATTAGTAATGTTTTTTTTTTCTGATGGACGTTTAGGTAAACGCGCGTAAAGCACTGATACTGCGCTCTTATTTGTAAATTTCGTAGTTTGGACGGCTTAAAATGGTAATTTTGTATTACACATATCCTGTACTCCACCTTTTACTGACTACATTTTTATTGTTATGACTGAAGTAGTGTAAATGAAAGTTAGACGAAATCAATTTTCTCCAGAAATTACTGCAAAACAAATTGTGACAATTTCTCCGAAAATCGACTTAATTTCAACTCAATTTTGATACTAAAACAATGTACAACATTTTCTGAAACTGTTCTTATACATCAATTTGTATAATTTACCACCATAATTTTTTTAAGAATTTTTAAAAACTGCCCCACTCTTCATATATTACCGGTGACGCACACTCGTGACCTAATTATTAAAAGGATTAGAAGACATGCTAATAGAAACCAATACTTGTTATTTAGATATTACGTAACAAAACGTGTAGGTACATATAATTTCAACGACTAAATATCAATTTTACAGTTTTGCTCCAAAATCGTTACCGGGCTCTTTATACCACTGCTGGACAAATGCCCACCCAAGAAAGTGTACAAATTGTTGCCCTCATCCTAATCCAACGGTTCCCTCGATTAAACCTTGTTTTTATATGCCAGAACCAGCAGAACTAGGTGCTCTTTAAATACATAATTACAAAATTGGGTCAATGGCAGGACTATTGGGACAGAAATTGGAAAATCAAACTATAATTTTTGCTAACAGAGTTTTGCTTGTTATAAAATAACTTTAGTATTACTTCCAAGGCATAATCGCAATATCGGCCCACATCAACATTTGCCCAAAACTACTAAAGTTACAGCTCTCCAAGACTCGAGTTCACAAACCAACAAATTCGACACCGACCGCGCCTTACGTCATCAAATTTAGCTAACACGTGGATAAATATTTGACCGAGCGTTGTTGCTTTTTCCGTACATTTTGCATTGCGTTCGTGTGGCACTGGCGACTTGTGTTCGATTGGCTTTTCGGATGTTTCTTAGGCGATTCGTCTTGGGAATCTTTAAAAGTTGCTGCATACTTGCAATTTACACTAAGAAGACTATAAATACGCAATGCATTATTTTAGTAGGGAAACGTCTCTATGGTTGACACGCTGATGCTTAATAGTTAACACCCGGCTCCACCTCTATGATTGCTAATGGAATAAATTTAAAACTGACATGTACTAGGACAGTGATGAGCATTCGGAAGTTTACCTTATACACTAGATAAAAAACGGGATATTTGTAGTTTTTCGGGAATATGTATCTTTTATTGTTATATTTGTATAGTGTGCCTTTCAGATCCTGTGAGGTATCTACTTTGTATTCATTGATTCGCTTGAGGAGTGGGTGTATTTACGAAAATATAATGTTACGTAAATAAAAAGTAAAACAATAAAATTGATTTTGTTTCAGGCAAGCTCCCATATAAAATACAGAATTACCTATAAAATGAAAAATGAGAGTAAAGCAAGGACAGAATTTACGAGTATGTCTGACCTAAGAGGCTATACTTGATGAAAAAAAAAACATAGCCTCCCATAGGTACCTTTTCCTTTATTTCTAAAGGCATCCCACCACCTGGCCTAAACACTATGAAATGTTGTTTCAGGGTATCTTGAACACGGTCTTATGGTAAAGGAAGCCACGAGACTTAGGAAGCATTATCTCAAGTCAGACTCTTGGCGATATGACCTAATATCTTTGCTGCCCACGGACATTGCCTACTACTGGTGGAAACCTCAGAGCTGTGACTATGTTAGTACCTACCAGGTTCAATTATGAAAGTACCCAGTACCCTCAGAGCGTATTTAGAATTTAAAAAAAATGTTTATATTAGGATTTGGAAAATATTAGTTTTGATTATTTAGAATAACGAGTACCTAGTATTCGTTTTTTATTCCGCTGTTTCCATTGTGTTTTTAATGACATGTTTTTTAATAAAAAATCTACCAATACACATAAAACTGCCCTCGATTTCTAAATACCAGGTACCTAACAAAAACATGTATATATCTTTAATGTTTTTTTGGCGCAAAATACATCTAAATAAAGACAGCAAAAACCATGGCAGTGCACGTTATTTAACATTGTTGTTACAGTTACAAATGTCAATATTGTTTGCGTTCTAGGACCGTTTACCGTGCCCTGTTATTGTGCGAATGAATCGACTGTTTCGCCTTCCTCGAATGTGGGAGTGGTTCGACCGCACCGAGACCGCCACCAGCTACCCAAACGCTTTCAGAATCTGCAAGGTCAGTACCAAAATAACACAAGTATTTCCAATTTAATAACTAATTGGGTAAGGTGGAATTCAATAGAAATTGCGATTTAAATAGGTTTTATTAGCATTTGAGTCATGACGTAAATTTTTTACGAAGTTTGTTTTCACTGTAATAATAAGAATTAACATAATATATTTATGGTTATATGAATATTGTATTGTGATTGTATGAACAAAGGAAATTTTTGAAATGTATATAAATGATATGTACTGATATACATCAGATGAAGATCATGCTTGTTCTTATGACGTAATGAAGGTAAATTGGTTTGTTTACATTATTTACCATTTCTATTGAACTCCACATTAGTTTATACGATAACTTATTGACATTCCTTTTTCAGGTCGTGATGGCCATTCTAGTTCTCATTCACTGGAATGCATGCCTTTATTTCGCGATAAGCTATGCAATTGGATTTGGGACCGACAATTGGGTATACAACATTACAGGTGGACGAAACGAAACGTTGGCTCATCAATACATTTACAGTTTTTATTGGTCGACCCTAACACTCACTACCATAGGAGAAACGCCCCAGCCCGAAATCGATCCAGAATACTTATTTGTTGTGGCGGACTTCCTTGCCGGCGTCCTCATTTTTGCTACAATCGTAGGTAACATCGGCTCAATGATATCGAACATGAACGTGGCTCGCGTCGAATTTCAAAATAAAATGGACGGTGTGAAACAGTACATGGCATTCAGAAAAGTGAGCGGGGAACTCGAGGCGAGAGTTATCAGATGGTTTGCGTACACCTGGGCTCAGAGCGGCGCGCTGGACGAAGAGAACGTCCTGTCTTCATTACCTGATAAACTTAAAGCCGAAATTGCTATACGCGTTCACTTGGAGACTCTGCGGAAAGTGCAAATATTTCAAGATTGCGAGCCCGGTCTTCTTGAAGCACTTGTGTTAAAGCTACGACTTCAGGTCTTTAGCCCAGGAGATTACATTTGCCGCAAAGGAGATGTTGGAAAAGAGATGTACATTGTTAAACGGGGCCGTCTACAGGTAGTGGCAGATGATGGTAAAACTGTGCTTGCCGTTTTGAGTGCCGGATCTGTGTTTGGAGAAGTCAGCGTTTTGGACATCGTGGGCAATCGCACCGGCAATCGTAGGACCGCCAATGTACGAGCACTGGGTTATTCCGACCTGTTTTGTTTGGGTAAAAGAGATCTTTGGGAAGCCTTGGCTGACTACCCCGATGCTCGAACTACCTTAACTGAACGTGGATGTCAACTTTTACGCAAGGTAATTTCTTTCAAAAAAAAATGTATAGTAAGGTACATTTTAGTAAGGTATATATAAACGTTTAAACAGGTATTCTACTAATCGATTATTTTTAGGATGGTCTACTTGACGAGCAAGTTTTCCAAAAAGCGCAAAATACTCAATTGAGCCTAGAGGAAACTGTCAGCCAACTGGAGACTACAGTGGAAATACTCAATAACCGACTAGAGGGCTTGTTGACTGACATTGGAGAAGAACAGGCTAAAATTAAACAAAAGCTCAGTCAGATCGAAATGAGGTATAATTTTTAAGTATCTATCTTAATTAATAGCATCATTGCGCAGAGCGATTGTGTAAATAAAATGCAATGCGAATTTGTAAGTAGTTTGTACAACAGTAGGTGAATAAACACTGATTTTTCAGGGTCGTAGACACTGAAGGTGAGGTTATTACCGACGATGAGGACAGGACTTCATCCGATGGGTCTGAAATAAGAAGCGAGATCGCTCGGATGTCGGACAGTTACGAGTGCAGCGAGCTGGCGCTGAGCATGTCTCCGAGCACGTCCCCGGTATTCCTGGAAAATCCCATTGCAGGTCGGGAGCGCGGCCACTCGCTCTGCGTGGAGAGGACGCCCAGCCTCAGCCACCTTGCCGCCCAACCGCGGAGTAAATCACTCCGCATTAAAAAACCGCCCAAAGACTACTCTCACTAAAAACCAAAAAGGGTGATGATTCAAAAATTCCGTGATGTATTATTTTAAACCCAATTTTGTTTCTCTTTCATATAAGGCTGTTTCTCAAAAAAGTGGTAAGGCAGAATTAAAACACTTTTTTTTTTAACTTGGCATTATTACTACATTTACTACTTATTGAAACGCAAATTAAACATTTGGTCAATTTGGTAAATGTTTGAGGGAAACAACTCTTTAAATTATTTTAGAAGATATAGGCGTTTGAAATTCAGGTGAACGACGTCAATGACAGGTGAAAGATAATTTGTACATTCGCCATCAGATATATCGGAGCGCCCGAGGTGCTCACAAATATCTGAACAAGCACTCTAACGCCTTGACAATAGGGGCGTGTTCAGATAAAACATCGATTTTCACTGCTAAACCAGTCATTAGAATTTACATAGGGTAAATCATAATTTATGTAGGTAAATTTATACAATTATTGGTAAAAGATAAGTATATAAAAATTCTTACTACCATTAGAAATTTATACTATTTGTAATATACCTATAATAAACATTTTAAATATAAATAATTGCAAACCCCGAAAAAACCGCCTAAATTACATAGGTACTAAAAATCATCAACTTTCCAACTTTTCCTATATTCCGCCATTTCATCTTAAAAGAAATGTATTTTTTTTAAACTTAAATACTGCGAAAATTTAAATAACACAACGGAAAGTGTATTAATTTACGATCATAATAAGTATACAGGACCAAATAGATTTTATCTAATTATGCATAAAATTTATTTATTTTTATTATGTTTTTTCTTGTGTATGTGTACATATGTACATACATCACTATGCATTTAAGGGTTAATGACTGCTCAATCTTAGACCGTTTCGACGATTTTAGTGGGACGCATCATTCACCAGGCAACTAATACCCCAAACACAATTAGGTTGCGTTTTTGTATCACAGAGTTCCTATGGCCACCTGCTGTCTCCATCATCAGATCATCTCGATGATACCATAATATTTATTGCATTTTTACTCAACGTATGCAAAATTTCAGCTTAATCGGAAATCGGGAAGTGGGTCAAAAACTTGCAAGATTTGATTACAGACGCACAGACCGACAACGGGGCAGGTGAAAAAAATAAAAGCTTGTAAAAAGCCCCTTAAAACATGTTTTAATAATTTATTTAAAATGATGCACGGTGAAATGTTCTAATATGAACCTATTGACAGGTGGCGGTGCCACTTTTTTGAGAAACAGCCATAAATCTACGTTATTTTTGATACCTTGAAAGGGTTTTATTAAATGTAAGGGTTTAGAAATGGATCATCATTTTGGTACCTACGGCTAGATTTCGGAAACAAACCAAAAAATATTTTAAAGTATAAGTAGGTACTTAAAGATAAATCTACTTTATTATAATTTATAAATTTTGAAAATTAGTGTCAATGGAATGTGGCTTTAATTAGAAACAAGGGAGAGGCAGCATATGGCTGCGCATTTAATCAACTTGTTTATAAAACAATATACTTAATTTGGACGTCACTTTTACCGTAGGTATTTTAACGTTTTAAATGTTTAATATCTCAAACATGTAACAATATTTGTCTATAGTGGTAATGTAGGATTTCAAAGAGTTAATATTCTTTTCAATTACATATTTAATGTTATTATCATTATTAGTGAAATAAATTATAATTAAGTTCTGGAGTGACGTCTTATCTTTCCAATGGTATTTTTTTTAAATTGTTAATACTCGTTAGGTAATTGTATTCTAAAAAACTGTATTATACTTTGTAACAACAATATCAGTTTGTTTTATTTTTATAAGGCTTAACTTAATAGAAATATGTTGAACAATATTATAATGATTATTCAATTAATGTTATTTGTCTACTAACCAGTCTACGTAAGTTATTATTGACCGACGAGTTCACAATTTTACAAGTTCGCTACGTAACTAGGTGTTATTTAATCTATTTATTCATAAAATTTTATACATTACCTCCTTACTACCAAACCAAACTATTTAGCTATCTCCGGCGTAATTTCCGATTCCAGGATCTTTGTGTAAATTTTACATTTTGTATTTTTATATTACCTAACATGAACTTTATCATAGGACGAAAACTGATTTATTAAAACGATATCATAAAAGTGTATTCGTGTAGATTAAATTAGATATAATATAATAAACTAGTTAATTAACTTGGTGTCAAAACTTTCATATTGTTATATGAATGGTAATTAAAATTATCATTTTATTGTTTTCATCCTTATTTGCCTTGAGATATTTATATTACCGAAGGGTATGTTCTTTTAGATAACCAAATATAACTAACATGTTTCACTGTCCAACATGATATCGAGAGAGATGAAATAGTTTATAAAAAGTATTTAAATACAAACACGTCTTTGATTAGTTATTTGTTTCCAAAAATATTTGTTCGCATTTTTTCGCTCCTAACTCTTTTATATAAGAAAAGTCAAATAAATGACCATGTATAACTATGCTGATTCGTTTGATTTTTATTATATCAAATCGTGCAAAAATAATTTCAATATCCACAGAGAAAAATGGTATGTATGGAGGCGGGTCTTCCATTTTCCTCTTAACTGCCAGTTTTTTGTCAAAAGGTATGACATTTGACTTGAAAAATTGTACGTCACTATGTTTTAAATTAATGAAAACACCCATCTTTGATGCGAAACGTTCCGAAGAGATACGATGAGATAATCTTATCCACCACATCTCTAGTGCTATGTATTTAGGTAACTGTTGTAAATAAATATAAGAAATCAAAGTAAATCAATGGATAATTATTTGTAAAGGTAAATGGCAATTATTTTCGGCATAGCCTACAGAATTTTTTAAATAAATATGAAACAACAGCAATGAAGATTTTTAATATCCCTTATTTATTTTTTACATTTTATCTGTTTTATCATTTTGATACATCAGTTTAACTAAATAAAATCAACAAAATAACATAGCCCGCCATGCCACCTTAGTGAAATGAAACGACCACTACAATAAAACACTGAAAACAGATCGGAGAATAATTCATTTAACGACAATTTGTTAACTAACTAAAGTTGTAAACTAACTTCACAAGTCGATCTCCATATTAACGCAGTTACTGCCACCAACGCACATGTGCGTTCACCGTCATACAAGTTTGTTCCTAAGCCACGCCCCCTGGCAGTTAATGCGTTAATTTATTTTCTACAAAATGTTAGCTTGAAATAAAACTATGAAAATGGATTATATCGCGTAAATTGAATTTATAATACATCCCGACGTTTCGAACCCTTTACAGCGTTCGTGGTCAACGGGTGACTGAGGAAAAATTACAAAGTGCAAAAATACCCACATACTAAAATAATGAACAATCATAGACTATAAACTTTAAGGCTGGTTGTACATGCAAAATCGGTTCATAAGGCTAGTTATACACTACAATTATTTTCAAGTAAAGATATATATATACGCGATAAAAACTACGCCGGCTCCAACCCTACACCACGGACCCGAGAAGATTTAATTCCCTCCTAAATTGTAGGAGGGTATCCCAATATGGGACCGGCAACAAACTCGGCGGTACAGGATCCAATAGTCCGGGATCCTGTAGTCCATCTGATAAAGGAGCAAGCGAGACATAGACTGTGAGACCTTAGTGTTGGATGATGTTGGACATTCTGAGTATAATATGTTTTGAAAAGATGTGTCCCGCCGAGTTTGTTGCCGGTCCCATATTGGGATACCCTCCTACAATTTAGGAGGGAATTAAATCTCGGGTCCGTGGTGTAGGGTTGGAGCCGGCGTAGTTTTTATCGCGTATATATATATATTTACTTGAAAATAATTGTAGTGTATAACTAGCCTTATGAACCGATTTTGCATGTACAACCAGCCTTAAAGTTTATAGTCTATGATTGTTAATTATTTTAGTATGTGGGTATTTTTGCACTGTAATTTTTCCTCAGTCACCCGTTGACCACGAACGCTGTAAAGGGTTCGAAACGTCGGGATGTATTATAAATTCAATATACGCGATATAATCCGTTTTCATAGTTTTATTTCATGAGTAACTATCGCGGTAACCGAAGACAATAAAATGTTAGCTTGTTAACATAGTTCATTTTTAACTTAGAAAATACGTAATTTTATTGTGAAGTATTGAATTCAGTTGCTTGAGCAATTACAACAATTTACCAATTCATATGGGTGCTATTTCTAATTTGTATTCTCAGCACAAAAACTATCGCTCCAAAAGACTATAAAAAATCTCAAATTGTGGTATACCTACGTACTAACCAGTAAGGCCTCTTTATGAAACGTCAATTTATTATAAAATTCAAACAAAGAACGTATTTTATGAAATCACATTCATTGTTTATTTCAATAACTGGAAGCGAAAAAATACAAAGCCAAAGGGGACGAAGTCACGTGACCCGCTTCTCCATACAAACGTAGTCCCCATTATCCTCTCCGGATATTAACAATCATTAACAATACAAACATTTTTTAACGCAATTTCATGTTTACTCGTTTTAACTAGATACAGCTATGCCACTTTGTTTGACTTTTTTTTAAAGATTTTAAATTAATAAGAGTTAGGAGCTTTCGTTTATAATTCGTGTTCGCTCTAAGTCTTATAATAATAATAATAAAAAAACTATAAACGAATTATAAATTATATAGCTATGATTACAATATAATACAATAAATTGCGTAAAAAAATTTCCCTAATGTCGATATCCAGGGAGGAAAGTTAGGACTACGTTTGTATGGAGAAGCGGTCGCCCATTATACTATTAAGGCGCCCACTGACTATCAGTCCGCCGGACGATATCGGCCTGTCACTTAGAACTAAAATTTGACAGTTGCGAACAATTGACAGGCCGATATCGTCCGGCGGACTGATAGTCAGTGGGCCCCTTTAAGGGAAAGATCATAATATTTTCCTTTCCGCAGTGTACTTTTCAATATGAAGTTTTTTCGATCGATACAGCTGACGGTTAAGATTAACAAAACTGAAAAAAAGTTAATTTTGCAATAAATAAGTACAATAAATTTGGAAATCGCTCCTGTTTTGTTCTTTTTCAATCAATTTTTTTTTTTTGACAATTACTGCTGGGTTAAATAATTATATTACAAAACCGCCATTACTTGCAACCTGCCAAGAAACACGTTTTATTCGATAACAGTAAATAATAATGTACACACACATAACAAGATGAATAACCCTAATGTAGATAACAATTCTACTTTTTTAAATTCGGGCTGTAACTTTACTTCTTACATCTAATCTTTATCTTAGATTCATTGAAATAGTACAGTCCTCTTTTACAAATATCAAATCACATCAAAAACAAGTCACATTTATAATAGTCCGACAACAAATTGTAGACAATTATTGAGGGCGCCACTTCCTACGTAATCGTCACATTTTTGGCGTAAATGTCCGACAAAAAATTGTAGAATTTAAAGAGTGGCAATACTGTAGTGTCGTCCCGTTTTCTTAAATTGATTTGATAGGGACAACACTACAGTATTGCCACTTTTTAATTTCTACAATTTCTTGTCAGACATGTGGTTGTCTAAAGAACTGATATGAAATTTATGTATAAATTCAAAGCGTATGTAGAAATTCTTCAGTTTCCACAAATGTGAGCGAGAAATATTATCAATTCAAATTTTTGTACAATAGTCATTTAATTTCGGAGCCTTAAATTTTTAGTTTCTTCGAATTCAGAATCGTTAGCAGTTTAGATCTAAACAATAATAAAAATGTCCCGAATCGTCTTTTCGTGACCGTCATAATTTAGTGTGTTTTATTTTATATATTTTTAGATTCGTAACGCATCGTTACATATAAAAATATTGATCTATCAGTTCTAAATAGTGATTAAGAAAAGAGCAAACAAATTTTTGTTTAAAAAAATCCTTTAGAACACAGATAACCTTTTTCCTTCACCGCATACATTTTGAACTCTGTAACGACAGAGACTTGACAGTAACGATGACGGGTGGAATATAGTCGTTCAACGCAGTTGAGCCTGCCCATCTTATTTCTCTCTACTTAAATAATTAACTATAATCAACATTTTTTCAGTGAAATACGAATATCTGCCTAAAGGAACGGTGGGATAGACAAATATGTCCGTGAAGTAAATAAGTTGTTAGTTTAGGTACAGCGTTTTTAGCAACGATGTGTGGTTTACATGTTAACAATCTGATTTCTTTTAATTCTAATATGCAGTTTATTATACGAATAAACAACGAATATTACGACATACATAGAATACATTAAACACATTTAATCAAGTAGCGAAATACCCCAAATCTGTTTTCCCCTACTTACACATTTAAATGCACGTTTAACGTTAGAATTGTATATACACATTATATTACCTTATCGTTTTAACAGTTAACTACACATTAAACATAAGATTTAATTTTTCTATCCTGTTATAAATGTTATAATATATGCCCCCTTGTTATCAAATCACATCACTCAAAACTTTAATTAAACTTCATATTACCATATTTAAACTGAACAATTTATTTCGTGGTTTGTGTTTGCGTATTGTGGTTGTGTCACTTTAGTTTGCCGTTAAGGAAAGCGATGTTACACGAATGTTTATGTAAATCCCGAAAACGAACCACGAAATAACAGCATGAAAAAGTCTTGGAAACATGAAAATAATTAGTTTAGCTTCTAACTTTCTTTGCATTAGACGTCAAATACGCTCATTTTCCTATTCCGTCCAAAAACAAGAGTACAAAGTGTACATTTATAAACTCACACGAGATTGTGGGTATAAGTAATATAAATATGTAAATAAATCATCAGGGCCCGCTTTTCGAAAATTGCAACTTAATATTAGGTAATGGAAGTCTCTTTTTAACTATTTTTATTAGATAGGGTCTTCTGCTTGATTTACAAGTTCGAAGCTTTCGTAAAGCAGGCCGCAGATTATTGTAAATAAAGATTACATCACATAAAAGGGCCAGGATAGTAGTGTTGTGAGTTTCTCGCTTTGCTCTGATCTCACATGAAACATTTGGAGTAGGGCGCGGCGTTGGTAATGAGACTCGTCGACGCCTCTTCTTTGACACCGACGGCTAAAAATCACAAAACAAGTCTTCAATTAAAGGTAAAGGCAGAATAAAGTTCAAATACAAGTACTAACATAGACACTATTGTTCGGCCCACATACGCGTTTTCATTTCATAAAGGTCACTCACTCGTACACAGGGTGTTTTATCCAAATGTGTTAAGGGAACAAATACCGATTTAAGGAAAAAGCTCATATCGAGTGCGGAAAGCTGGAAATCGATTTATATATTACGGACCGGATCTATTCCACATTTTATGTACCAACCGGTCGGTCGGTTACTCAGAGCGACAGTCGAAATATTATCATATGAAAACTTTTTATTAAAAATAGCCTTTTTAAGAATTTATAAAAACAAATTTAGTTATTGCATAGTTTCTGATACTCCTTCACTGCCCCATTTGAATAAAACACCCTGTATACCAAGGAATGATTTGGCGACGGTTTATCATAAGTATGTTTACATGAAACAAAGCGTCTGAGTATATTCACCGAACTCTTTAACGTCAACTAGTGTGAAACAATAAAGAGATGTTTGTATATTACGAGTATGTAGGTATACTGTCATAGTCTAGAGGCAGATTAAACAAAAGTCGTCTCCTTCACGATTTTCGTAGACATCTCTTCTATATACCTCTACTGGTATGGATATGTTCCTTCTGGTCTCCAGAATACGAATTGACCGGTTGTGGTTTATGGAGGGGGGGACGGGTGCTACAAAAGGGGGCCAAAGATGGGGCCGACTGTCATCGAAATTTGTTCACATCTCGAGCCCTATGAGACTGATCGGGTCGTGTGAGATGTCATTTGAAAGACAATTAAACGTATTATAATTGTTTCTAAATAACCGTAGTCATCACTTTAGTCATTTACAAAATTTGCATAAGTACTGATAAAATATGCTTATAACTCAATAAATTATAACTTTACCGCAATGAATGTTATTACAAAATATACGGGAGTTTTTATGAGCTTTCCAAAAACATAAGTTTTATTTGTATATAATACTATATAACCAAGTAATGATGAATTTTGTTCAGCATGGGTCACTGCGCATCGTCATATGAATGGCGGCTAACAGTCTTCGTATTTTCATTATTTCTCGGATTCTATTTTACGGATCAAATTGAGATAGGTATGATTTGAAAGCATTTTAAATGTACTGTAATCGGTTCTTTGAAGTCTCAAATGCATAATTAACAGTTTAATTTTTTTAAAGAAATTTTAAAATTTTTACCCAAAAGGTTCCCTTAATGAATAAAATAATTTGAGAAAGAGATTATTTAACGTGAATAATATTAATACCTAATAAAAAGTAGGCGAATTTTTATTATCTTTCTAAAAGTATAGATTACCATATAACTAATAATATATATGACAATGCCCATTTTGTCAAGCAAATTGTTTGAAAGTACATTTATTTATAATGTTTTTAAATGAGAGGCTATCGTTTTAATCATTTCGAATCATCTAATATCGATAATCATTGTGGTTTAATAATACATCTTAGGTAAGTTATGTTTCTACAAATAGTCAAGTTCTAAGTTCATAACTACGTTAAGTTCGTAGCTTCATGATTGCATGACGTCTGCACATGAAGTAGTTAATATCTATGTCGCTATTTGACTCACGTCTACATGTAAAATGTTTTCGAACCCACTCCGTAGTTAATAACAATAATAACTTAAAATCAGCTTTCAAGATCTGGGGCTTGTGGCGTTTTAAAGTGAGTTTTAGAGTGAGAAGCACGCTCCCTCGCCTATAGAATAGACTATAAATTTGTTGGTATTAAACTCAATTTAGGGAGTGCGTTACATTAAAAAAAGACAGGCAACAAATATAAAAACCTTTAATATATGTCATCTCTAGAATTCACATATTCACATACTTACAATTCAAAAAATCACTTAAGCACAACAAGCAAGTTTTATATAAGACATATAATCATCCTGTAATGTATGTGTAGCTGCTTTTGTGATAGATGGCGTTGCCAGTGCCGAACTATCAAATATTAGACGACAGTCGACAGCTGCCTATGATCAAATGTTATAGCCATTATAGGCAATAAATAAAATTGCAAGTTTTGTGAGTTCAGCGTTGACATCATAAGTGGCAATATGGTAGCCATACATTTTCGCAAGTCGAATTGGGCCCCTGAGTAAACTAGAAAAAGGTCGTCCAGATCTGATTATAGCGCAACACACGGTTCGTTCACACTGTTAACTGACAATTGGTAAGCCCACAGCCCACAGGTACCGATGCTTGCGAGCAATTGGCGATTCATTTGCAAATTGTTTTACGAATAGCGTGCTGTCGGCTCATTCGCCAGATCTGTAATACTGTGCTTAAGAGGATAGTGGACTCTGGATTATCGGAATTATTAATAGGGAATATTACGCGAACTAACATCTCTGTCACTCTTGCATATTCGAGCGATAGAGAGGCAGATAGTGAAATTTCAGATTCGCGTTTCCCGGTAGGTTCTCTGCAAACAAACGGCCTTGGTGCATTAACCCTTAAATGCATAATGATGTATATATGCATCGTATATTTGATGGTCCGTGGCTCAATATGCAGCTATCCAAAATCACATTTATTACTTTTATACAGCATGACACATCTATTTCAATTTATTAAAAAGTTATACAAAAAATCATGCATTTAAGGGTTAATGTCATATTTTATTATCTCTGAATAACTTGTCAAAAAACTGTTAAAGGCACAGTGTGTATAAGTTACTCTATGGTTTATTAAACAGGCTACTGCTGCACTCTGATGGCAGAACATTGCAGTAATATCCCCTATTACACGATGTATATTAGATTAACCACATCATATTGTTATTGATAGTTAGAAGCGATGAATAAATCCAATGCAACATTTTGGAATCCCAATAATTTTTATAATGTTAATATCCAGAAAGGAAAATAGGGATTACGTTTGTATGGAGCGGTCGTCCACTTTCCTCTTATTAAGAAAATATTTGGTTAAGGGTCTGTACTACCTAAAGATTACCTTCAGGCCAGAACGAAAAACGGGAGGCCGCGTCGGAAGACGTGACGGCCTCGTGTCGTCGCGTGGGCGAGTAGTTGCTCGACGGCACGTAGCCTGGGTTAGGGCTCGGGGATCCTCCTATAATTGGACAGTTTTGTTAGTGTGCTTCACATTTAATCCGAACGGGGTAGAAGAAATAGTAATTACAGTTTTTTTTTTAAATATACTAAGTCGGTGGCAAACAAGCATACGGCCCGCCTAATGTTAAGCAGCCTCCGTAGCCTATGTACGCCTGCAACTCCAGAGCAGTTACATGCGCGTTGAGAGTTTTCGAAACTACGAGCCCGATTTTGGAATAGTTAGTGAGCTGGTTAGTAACTAGCCTTAAGAGTCACATTGAGCCGGGGGGAGAGAGGTGAGTTTGAAGGTCCCATTTTTCGGCTTTTCACTTGTGATACCATAAATGAATTCAGCATCCCCGATTTATATGAAAACAATACCAAACACGGCTTAGCAGGTTCACTGATGTACCTAGATATCAAGATACAATTGAGAGCCCTAAATAAACATTCAAGAGCGGATATCTCAAAAACTATACAAGATCTCGCTAAGACGCATAATTTCCGAGATATAATGAAAAACCGAAAAATGGTACTTTAACGTTACCTTTTTATGAGCATTCGTTGTCTGATAATAAAATACCCCGGTATAATATTGCAACTTCTCTGTGGCACTGTCATATTAAGCAAATTTATAAAATTTTGCAGTTTTTATTAGTTGCAGATACCTACTACCTACACGGATTTATAACATTTATTCCCTTATGATTTTTCACTTCCTATTCCGGAATAACGAGGATATCTTAATCCTCGTTATTCCGATCGACTGAGTAAAATTTTCCAAGAAAACAGCTTGTTGAACTTGAGCATTAAAGTGACCTTGAACTACCGTCGAAGTGCTCAGGTATTTTTCTAGGCACTGTGCAAGGAAATAAAGTTCATAATCATAATCTTTATTGTCCGTGAGAAATGGGTGGAAAGTTGAAATGCACTAATTGATTAGTTTGCTCGCGGGAATCGCTTTGTGAAACGCAATACAAACGATTAGGGATTATCGGATATAATTATTTTGAAATACCCGAGGTTCGTACTAGACCGCGGGCCAGGAACAGATTTCCATGACCAATCGCCTCCCGGGCGAAAACTCGTATAGTGGTTAACGGCTATGTACGATGAACCCTCGTAAACGTCAGCTGCCGCTCCGTTGGTGGGTTGAGGAATGGCAGCAAATAGTCTATAAAAAAAATTTGTCATCGCCTACCGCTTGATACTTTGTCAGATGATAGTTTAGATGCTATTGGGAATAAACAAAATCGTCAGCCGATTGTATCGCTGTGGAAAGACCGTCAGCTGGTCACATGAACATGTAAAAAAGAAAATTCTTTTCAGTCATCGGCGTCATCGCCTCCCGTTTGATACTTTGTCAGATGATAGTTTAGATGCTATTGTTAATAAAACAAATCGTCAGCCGGTTGTATCGCGGTGGAAAGACCGTGTTACGCGTTTCGGTGGCTGCCATTCCTCAACCCACCAACGGAGCGGCTGCTGACGGACGTTCACGAGGGTTCATCATACATAGCCGTTAACCGCTATACGAGTTTTCGCCCGGGAGGCGATGACTGACGAAATTTGCGCCTGGCTCGCGGTCCATACGGTCTGAGGGTCGAAGAATCTCCTATTCTAAAATACACGCACTGATTTGCAACCGAAATGCCGAGTTATAATGTTTTAATAGCAAAAAAGTGTGTTACAATGTGTACTACATTCTTCTCTCATTTAAATATTTTAACGACAGTTTAATGGAAAACTAGTAAACTAAACTACCCTTTTTTTCTGATAAAATAATGTAAAACGAAAGCACAATACGAAGCATTAGGTATATCAGGGCCGATAGGCGAGGACCAATATAAGTCGAGGATAAAATTCGTAATTCGTGCTAGATAGCTTACACCAGAACACTCTGAAAGTGAAGAAAACTTTCATTGTTATATATTAAAAAAGGGTTGTTTTATTGTATACAATTTTTGTGGTCAGGGTATTAAAAAAGACTTTAGAGTGGATGTAACGTGTATTTTGAACAGCTAAGATTCATCCATAAAAACAAAATTTATGCAGGTTACTCGTGATTCAAATTAAAATCGCGAGATCTCTTGATATTAATACGAAAAAAAGTGTCGAAAGATAGGTAGGCTTTCTAAATATGTATTCATTGTGTCCATTTTTATGTGTCAAATAAAAATAAATGTATAATATTATAATTATTACAATCATACAAACTATCTGTCTAAATATTCCTACTATCTGTCAAGAAAGCGATACCTACAGTTGAAATAAACCTAATTATTATAACCATGAAGTGATAACATCTTAGCAGTGATGTGGTGCACAGTATAATTTTTCATGAACATTACACTGGCGTCATCTATTGAAAACTTTCCGTACTAGTGTAAATAAGGAACGCGGGACAGGAACGAGAACGTGTCGTAATTTTCAATGGTAAGAAGTTCTGGCAGTTTACAGATAGATGGCGTATATATAAGATGTTAGAAAACTGACGCGTATGTAATGCACCAAGAACATGAAGACTAGATAAAGGAGCAAAATATATATGTATGTATGAAGTGTCCATCAAAAAACATTAAATAGGCGGCGCTACCATACACCGAAATTAAATGTGTTAGACCGACCTAGTACTTATTTTATATAGATGTGCGCCCGTGCGACCATGAGGGATAGAACATACGCAATGCGATAAAATTAAAAACACATGTTTTAACATTCCTGACAACATACCAAAAACAACCTACGTAATTTGGTAAGGTTATTTGTTGCCCCTCCCCCATTTAATCTCTATAGCTCTATACCTCTGTCATCTGTGGTTCATGTCATGTGCCAGAGCCTACCTAGCGCCACCGGAGAGATTAGGAACTATTATTTACAGCTGAAAGCGGTCACTTTTGCAACAGTTCTGCCATAAGAGATTGTCGTCCTTTCTGTACCGTCCATAACCAAGACTCTGACCACGCTACGCTAACTTTGCACAAACTTGTCAGTAAGAATGCATACATATCCGTATAAGTTCCATACCTACTTGAAGTAGCACTTGGCATGAAAACTTAGCGTGGTCTGACACCAGTATGCAGCTAGGTATTCCTAAATTTATTTAAAATTAATATAGCACTCACAAAGGAACGTGTTGTCGCCTTTGAATTACACACAGTGGGCTCGGTGAGAACCCGCACGAGAAGATTGAAGCCCTGGACTATAGGTACACACCAGTTTCATTTATACCTTCTGTCCAAAAGGGGAATCTAGTGACGGCGGTGTCAGACGAGGTGACAACGTCATGGTGTCGGCCCGGTGAGAATCCGCCTGAGGAGTGCGCATAGCCTGGTCCGGGGCTTGGAGATCCGTCTGCAGTTAGACAAAAAATTGTTTATATAGCTTACTTGACCCACAGCTCAGTGGTTCCTAACTCTAAGGTTGAGGATTTCGGGGGACAAAATGTATGTAAATATGTTTCGATGTCTTTACTCGTGTCGAACTACTGACGACCGAACGAATTCGACCTCACTAATTGAATTCACTATTTGTGAATTGGAACTATTTATAACGTTTATTTCAAGTTTGTATATTCTTAATATGTTAAAGATATTTGGAGTATTCTTTATCCAACATTCATATAATTTTGTAGAGATGTAATTCATATAAATACAATCTTTTTTTTGCAATTGAAGTTAGTTGGAAGGATCAAAATGTACGTACTAGACAAATAGGGTAATTAATAGTTTCCAAAAACTCGTTAGGTGTATCACATACTGTGTACCTTTCATCCTTCTGTTTTTACAAATTAAGTCAGTAATTTATTTAAAGTGCTCTATATTAAATATGTAAACTTTGCCACAAGTATGTGTATCCCTGGGACAGGGGACTGATTCAGATCGATAAAACATTTTCTTGGTTTCGACGACGGAGCAGCTCTACCCAACCTAGTACCTCAATATTAATCAACGAAGACCTTTACCTGTCTTGCCGTTTCTTTTTTGTTACTTGTTTTTGAGTAATACATATTGTGTGACATTTAAAAAAAACAGTTTAATTGGTCAAAAACTTACCCAAAGAAGTGACACCTATAGTGTTGTAGTTCATTGGCATTGACTGCATCGGTTGCAGGGAACTCTGTATCTGAAACAAAAACACCTACAATAAATAAAAAAGAATACAATAAACGCGTTATAGATAAAACCGTTAACGAATGACGAAGCCTGTCTTGGAAATAAATTAACACCAAATAAAATTAAACCATATCAATGTTAAATAAAATTGTTATATGACAAGAATAATAGGTAATTGTGCCTACGTCATTTTGCTAATCCTTAAAATATATGAAGTGGTAACCCATAAAAACCCGTTTATAACAAAAAAGCGATTTCCCTAGTTAAAATTACTTTTCCGAAACGCTTTGGTGAAAAATAGTTTTAACTGGGATTTTTCAGCCAATACTAGTTTCGCAAAGTGCCTTGGTGAAAACTAGTTTTCACTAACTATTCAATATTCATTTCAGTTAAAAATAGTTTTAACCAGAGCAAAATGTATGTGGCTTTCCTTCACAGAAGGGTCCTTATACTTCACGTGCAATTAAGTTATTTCCATCTGAAATTGCAACAGAAATTCTGATAATAAGGACCTTATTTCACATGAAGTATAAGGACCCTTCTCTTCTGGAAAGTCACAAATATACTCTTTCAAATCCTCCTCTTTCAAATCATTAAATATAATGATGTTTATTCGAGGTGAATATTGATTAATTACTGCCATCAAAATTGCACTTATAACAGTTATAACCCTGAATTAAATATCTATTTGTCGAATAAATCCAACTGATAATATACATATATATATTAATAGTAAATTGATAGCTTCAAAGATTGAGTTTTAAATCTAAACACGGCAATTGCAAAGGTTTTAAACAATTTTACGACGTGAAAATGCTTAGCAAAATCGTCGTTCAAGTACCTATTTGCAAGCATGCAACTTTACAGCATCGTGATACGCTAGTAAAATTTCAATCTGAATTTAATTACAGAAATCAAATTGGTCTTTTAACACGCGTTCTGTAACTGGAGCCTGAAATTTACGATTATTAGAGACTACCACGTTATGAACTTTGCGTTAGCCGCTTACAAACTGGTTTGCCACTGCTCATGTCTTTATTTACGATTTAGGCGTAGGCTACATGAGAGCTCAGCAGTGTGATTTACGAATAGTAGACTAGTATTTATACAGCTCTTGTTATTGATGTGTCTATCGGCTGTAAAGTGCGATAGAAGCTTGTGATACAACCACAATTTTTTGTAACTACGGTATTAAATCAAATTAAATCGCATAAGTTTCTTTAATTATTATCATTCCAAATTGTCATTAAATCAACTGGCATCTTTCTGAGAAGGCGTTGATTTTCCAAAATAATTTTAATACGGAACTATGTTCGTGTTGGTTAATATTCCTTAATTGTGGTATAAAAAAAGTATAAATTAAACTTTTAAGCGATCCAACAATATTATATAGGCTGCTTAATTCTAAAAGCCATAAGTTATTTCAATAATATTTTAATATCATTCAAGTCCAAGATAAAATTGAATCTACCAGGCTACGATAACGATTAGCTATACCAGGGGTCGGCAACAGGCGGCCCGCGGGCCGCATGTGGCCTGCGAACCTCTCACTTGCGGCCCGCGAGCCTCCCTGGCTATTTTGTATGTAATTTTGACAAACGACAATACCTGATAAAGTCATAGATATTAGCAAAGTGCGGCCCGCGTCAATTTCGTTAACTGCTATGTGGCCCTTGGCTGCTAAAAGGTTGCCGACCCCTGAGCTATACTATGAGATAGGCAGACCTCTCATATACAAGATAGTCAGACACTCAGTACACGAATGCACTACTAGAATGTAATTGTAGAGCTTGCCGTTATACTTGAAATCGTGTCTACCCACTTAATAATAAATCTAATGAATGAAGACGTGTGATTGCAAGCAGCTGACGGAGCTTGAACAGTCACACATACTTGACCCTGAAGTTGGTGCAACGCGAACGGGAGGAGCGGCACCGGCGAGGAATGATACGGAAGTGTGGTGTGAAGTGTTAGACGCTTTCACCTAGGTACCTGACCCTGAAGCTGATGCGATGCGAACGGGTTGAGCGACACTGGCGAGGACTGGTGCGGCAGTGCGGTGTGCGGAGAGCAGCCGGGCGGGCTGCGGCCAACGCCGCCGCACGCGCCGCCGTAGCCCAGTCCGGCGCTGGAGGGAGACAACCATGCCCTGAAACATGAACACCCATTCATTTTATTCCTTCTGCCATGGCGATATAGGACACATTACGTCCCCTGCCTGCTATACAGCCACATCTCAAACTTAATTAAAAATAATAGTTGTTTCCTTTAAAAATGTTTGTGCCCAAGTTGCCGTATTGCAGGCACGGAACGATTAGTTATTTGACAGTTGACAGCTGTCAAATAATACGAAGATGTCATCCCATGGAAGTTTATACATGTTAACACCAAAAGCGTTGCCATCGCTTATATTTCTCCCACCACTCATTTCGCATAAATAGTTCGCTTTTTTCTTCATTAGAAAAAAGGTAAACATCTTAACGTGTCTTTTTATTGAAGAATATTGAAAAACGCTTAAAAAATTAGTTTATATTACTTATGAAAGCAAATTAATATAAAAGATCGTATATGATTTATAATTGTAACACTTGCTGTGACTTATTTTTTTAAAGTGATTTTTGTCAAAAAGACGTCAAGATCGCTTACCTTCTTCCTAATGCTAATAAAAACGAACTTATAGCCAATACGCGAAGTGTGGAAAGCTGTAATCTAGGAGGAAATAAACAAACGGAGTAGCCATTAACAGGCGTTCCCCTCTGAGTCGTCAGGGGGCGCAAATTTGTTGACTGTCCCGGGCGCCATATCCTCTAGCTACGCCCCTGTACACAATGTATGGACTGACGTTTATCTGACATGGCTATTTTGACGTTACGTATACATTTGACGTTCCCCTCCCCCACAAAAATCGGCAGACTTTTTTGTACAAAAAATTACAGACTTGGCGTCTCCGTTTGGTCATATCCTCCTAGCTGTAAATGCAACAAGCCAAGTTTTTTTGAAATTGAACTGACAGTGCGTGCACGAGTACATTGATATCCCCTTATATTCTCATATCCGCTGCATGCAATATTTTTTCATCCGTCACCTTTAGGGGCCAACACTGATCCATACACAACGAATTATGGTTTTATACATTGCATTGAATGCAACTATTGTATAGACACATTCAGGTCCTTTTCTGTATTGCAGATTCCAGGTAAGTTTTATTGCGCATATTTATACAAATGATATCCCTTCATTTCTTAACTTAAATAATCTGGCACAAAAATATTATTAAATTAACAATCAGAATCACTAAATTATGAATGAAAATGGGGTTCGTATCGCATAAGCACTGTAAAAGTATAAATCCACCTGTTTGTTATCTAATGTCACATAAATGTTTACTAACACATCGACAATGGGTGAACCTATACGGAAATGGGAACTAAATTCACACACACATCAATTTTATTATTATATAGGTAGGTAATTAAGAAAGTAATCGCATTCGTTTTGTCAACATGAGAATAAGAACCTTAAATATTTATAATAATTACCTTTTTATACCAATGATGCGTTATATTTTATGTAATTATATTTATGATATAAGACCTAACTTAATGATTAAGTAGGAAGTGTCTGTGCAAATCCTGGCCTTGGCTGGAAGGCAAGCTGTAATAGCCATCAGAAAAGCAGTTTGCCGCCCTTTGTTTGTTTCAATAGAGGTTACCACACGTTGTTGTGAGGGTATCTTAGGGTTTTTCTTGGCTACTTAAATAATTTTATTAAAGTCCCGGTAAAAGGATATATTTTTGCTATCCGTCGTTAATACATATATTTAAGTTATTTGAGTTTTACATATATTTAAGTTATTTGAGTCCTGTACGATTCTAGCTAAACACTACGTCATCGTGTTCTACGTACGTCACGTCAAATAAAAGAGGACATCTAGTGAAACTTACGTGTCATATCTCGGGTAAGACGGCGGATAAGGAGACGTAGCTCCAAAGTAGTTTCTCCCGCCCAACGGAAGCGGTTGCATATGGGGAGGCACATGCTGAGCCACGTGGGCTACATGGTACGCGTCTCCGAATATCGACTTGGAGTACGGAGTGGCCCTCGACGGCCGCTTCATCCTGCGTCGGCGACGATAGTTCCCGTTCTCAAACATGTCACCGCAGTGGGGATCTACAACAGGCGTTCCACCAGTGTCGCTTACGAAAGCCACTCTTCATTCGGAAAATGTTAGGAAGCCGATTTATGCTGTTTAATTTTGGTGTCATGCAATATCATAAGAGCAAATATCGGCTTCCTAGCATGTTTAGAACTATTAAGAAAGCGCTCGTAAGTGACACTCTGGCAGAATGCTCATGACAAGGATGACATTTAACTCGCAGACACATTATAAGCTGTTAACATCAAATTCGCTAGCAGTTCGCATAATAACTTATGGGCACGTGGAAAATAAGAAGACATCCGCAGTGCCACACTCGCTAGGCGCACATAGTAAGCATATAACATTTCTAAAACATATGTCATATCTACTTAACGATAACTACGCGGATACAATAAATGACTCAATTTTAAGTGCGTCCAAATCTTGCGAAACGCGAGTGCGCTTCAAAAAGGTCCGGCCCGAATGTGCTTGTTTGCGAAGGACTCGCAGAGACTTGCTAGTAGCAATAACAACTGTTTTGAATTACGTTAGTAGCATGATTTGCAGTACGTGTAAACAGCGCAAATGGTAATAACAGCGCGTTCGTCAGATTTGAACGGATCCTAAAGTGGAATAAAGTTCGTACCAAGAGTCCAGTAATTGCCTTTCCTCTCGCCCCCGCCTTCTCTTGGAACCTTGATAAAGCAATCGTTGAGACTTAAATTGTGTCGAATGGAGTTCTGCCAGCCTTTCTTGTTCTTCTCGAAGAAAGGGAACTCCTTGGTGATGTACGCGTATATTTCGCTAAGCGTGGCACGCTTAGACTGGCTGCTGTGGATGGCCATGGTGATGAGGGCAACGTAGGAGTAGGGGGGCTTGGTGAGGGCCTGCGACGTGGTGGTTGACTGGGGCTTCATCTCCGAGCGGCTGGGGCTGGCCGGAGTCGCAGATTTTGACTTGCTTTTAGTTTCGCTACTGGAAAGTTACAAGATATTTATACACGGTGGCTAAAAAATAAGTGCATTCCCGTTGCCAGGGATATTTTGGGATTATACTGAGCAACTTTTACTATGGGACCAACCCCGAATTCGCAAAAAGAATTTGTCTGTCATAAATTTTGGCTGGTCCATTTTCTATGAGGTAATTTTTTTTTTCGCGATTCCGTGGTTGGTCCCATAGTAAAAGTTGCTCAGTATAATCCTAAAACCTCCCCTGGCAACGGGAATGCACTTATTTTTCCCGTTCTCAAACATGTCACCGCAGTGGGGATCTACAATTACAGGCGTTCCACCAGTGTCGCTTACGAAAGCTACTCTTCATTCGGAAAATGTTAGGAAGCCGATTTTTTGGCCACCCTGTGTATTAAATGTTTAGAAGAATGTTAAGCAGCTTTGCAAAAAAAGAAGCTAAATTGAAATTTCACAAATATTAAAATTTAGAGTTTATTACTACTACTATGTCAAAAAGAAGCTGTATTCAACACATTCAGCATTGACATTGTTTTTTCATTTTATTTTATTTGACATTTAAAAAAAAAAACCTAATTCATCGATTGCTTATTAAATTATTTACCTACTTGACGATCATAATATAAATTCGTATAGATTACTTAATGTAAAATTAATTTATGTTGTATTATTTATTAATTAGTTTATATTATGCAATAAATAAATATAAATCTAAATCATACATTTTTATGTAGGTATGCTGAATACAGCTTCACTATCACTACATAGTATAAATCAAAGTCCCTTTCCGCTGTCTGTCCATCCGTCTGTCCCTATGTATGCTCAGATCTTTAAAACTACGCAACGGATTTTGATGCGGTTTTTTTTTATAGATAGTGATTCAAGAGGAAGGTTTATTATGTATATATTTGTAAAGGTTTTGTGTAAATTAGTTGAACTACCCGTGCGAAGCCGGGGCGGGTCGCTAGTTTCTAATAATCTATTAATCACGTCATATTTTTAAAAGCTTATATTTTAATGTTTCGCGCTTACCGGTAACTACCTACATAGGTAATAATAGAATAGAATAGAATAATATTTTATTCGTAATCACAAACAAACAAGACATTACATAATATAAAAGAAAACATAAAATAAGATTAGTGCCACGAAATGGCCTCATCTCAGCATGTTGCTGGTGACTTCCAGCGCTGATCTTCCGATGAGACCATCAGGTGAGAAGAACCACGGAAGGTAACAGACAAGAAGAAAAGAGACATAAAATAACATACAATGATCAAATAGTTAAATAAGAAAAAGGTACACTGCAAGAAGTTACAACATAACGATTAAATTAAAACAAAAATATTTATATAAAGCAAGCATCGTACTTATAACATAGGTAGGTATTTGATATTTAATAGGTATTTGGAATGTTGTGTCTATTTAAAACTGAGGGCGCCAGGTCTGCAAGGTCTGTTTCAAAAGTTATGAGTGTTGTCATTGTCACTGACCTGTTATTAGAACTGGTGTTCTCTTCTCTCGAGAGTGGTTGCATGTTCAAAGTTTGGTAAACTCTGGACAGCTCCTCGTCACCCTTCACGCTTTGAGAATTCGATGTGTCCGGGCCATTGTTCTCTTGAAGACATAGCCGATTTTCGTACGGGGAAGAACCTGCAACAAAAAGGGAATAATTTTCAACTATTTGGCAGTGTCTATAATATTAGCTATGGCACAATTATTTAAATAATTAAAGATTAATATTCTCCATAGATAATGATTTATGAATTACACAATTCAAATTCACATATATTTGCGGCGTTCGATGGTCGGATTTAAGTAGTAGGTATGTAGTAGTAGTAACAATAGCAAATGTTCAACGAAAGAGAGCGGAATAATTGGACGTCTTTAATAAGATAGAGAAATGACAGTTTAATTAACTATATTTTAAATTAAAACACCTCGATAAATATGTAACATGTAGATACATAACATCCAGCATATATAACAAAAATACTGGGGATCAGTTTAAGAGCATATACAGTATCGTATTCTGATTAGGAAAAAGTAGTTTTTTTTTAGTAAATTGGATTATATATTTGCTATCATATTTACACGCAACATGAAGGTATAGATTTGGGCCTTTTAACACACAACATTTGAATTTCTCAGTAAATCTTTTTAGGTTCCCCTCGATGTATCCCTATGTATGTACCAAAAGGGCGACTAGCAAATATCAAATGATATTTCGTCAATAAGTCCCTATCCCTAACTGCATGCGTTACCTACCGTCTGGCCAAAGATAGATTCTTTGCGTCTGGCATACACTTAAAGTCGTCGTCAATAGAACTTGCAAATAAGTTAAACAAATATGACAGCTTTTGTTAGCGTTTAACACATAACCTAACATTTTAACGAAGATTATTTTCCCTAAAATATTAATAATTAACATTTAGTTTAGCTAAAAATTTATATAAATAAAATATTAAAGTATATAGACTGTTGATAAGGTAATGGTTGTCCTTTATAGAGCGAAATTACGAAGTAATGAAGGTAAAATGGTTTGTTTACAATATTTGCAAATTCTATTGACGACGATTTAAGTGTTGGTTGAGACGAGTCCTTTGAATTCGCTGCTTTAAGACTCCACTCAGTTATTTAGACTTATAATTAATTCGAAACGAGTTCTTTTTAACTTGTTAGGCACGAGTATATTGTAAAGGCTTGACGCTTTTTAGAGAACTCGCATTTTTTACAAAAAAATCAAAATGCATTGTGTCTTGATGTAAAATTCTTGCGGTACATAATACAATAACGCTTATTTTATTCACTTAAAACTTACATTTATTCGGAGGCTCGTGTCCTTTTGAGTAGCTATTAAAAATGATTTAATTTAATAAAGAATTCGACTACGGACTTAAAAGACTTGGAAGTTTTTTAGCGCAATTTGTCGTAAAAGTTGAGTTTTTCAAATTTAGAGTCAAAAGACTCGAGGTCCTACCAATACTCAGTGCTCTGTATTATATTTACCCATATATCAATTTGTTGCCAGGTTGCCACTCTAAATAGAATTCTCCGAACGGCACGGAAAAACTAGTGCGGTTATTGTTATAAAGTGTGTTGTTGAGTTGAGATTTAGCCAATCTTACACGTACGTGCCTCCCGATACGGGCTTCTTGGAATCGTCGTGGAATAGCTAAGAAAATACCTACGAATACGTACCGCCAGCAGCAGAACTAGATCCGTGAATAGGGATGTTGACTGATGTTGAAGTCCTAAAAGTCTAGTCTGTTTATTCTAGAAAAAGGGAAAACTAGCATTACAAAGTAAAAATGTTAAAGTTCTATAACAACCAAAAAATAATGAAAACTAGTCACTGTTTAATGTTTCGTCCTCTTGACCGCGGCGAGCTGTGATTAGTCAAATTCATTATAGTAGACTAAACCATTTCGAAATGAATATTATAGTTGAGGTGGGAGCCCATCCATACATGAAAAATAATTATTACTGTTACAGTTTGGTATACGAAATCTTAATTCAACCATTACAGTCGACGAGTGGAAAAAACTTATTGAGCTTAGTGTGGAACATCAATTTGTGTACTTATTTATTTATTCGTCTCTAAGTTTTTACACTTTTCACCACTGCACAATGGGTACTAAATATTAGATTGTATGAGTTTTTGTATGCGGTGGTTTATATTATAGGTATTACAGGTTTTACATAAAATAGATTCCACAGAACTTTCCATAGAATTTAACTTGTCATTCAAAGTGTGGAACAGACTGGAGGATAAAATATTTTTATAAAGAGAAGATTCGTTTCAGTATAGTTTCAGTGAAAAAAATGCCAGTGTTTTCGCTCTTTCAGTTGGAGGATCAAAATATAGTTTAAGTATAATATTTTGGAGATTCACAGAATTGCAGGACAGTTTGATGGTTTACGATAAAAACTAAAAATCTAATAATTGAAATTGGACGTTTACTTCTGCCCAATTACCATACCTATACATAGGGTATTTGACTGTATTTAAAATAAACTATTTTACACCATGCATGAAATAAGGAACCAGAAGATTAGTGTTTCATAATTATAAATTCCATAGTTCGGAAATATAATGTATTTGGACCCATACATTCTACGACTCTTCTCTTTCCGCACAGACTAGTAGCAAAATCGTATTGACAGTTCGAAAGAAAGAAACTGATTTGACTAGTAGTCAAATACCTTATATATGGTTCTTGCTTCTGCCCACTTCTGCCAATAAATAGTTATTTGTTATACAAGGGTGCAAAGTTGTATTTTACCCGCGGGTGTGGAATTGAAACACGAGCAAGCGAAAGGATTCTATAGTTGAACGACGAGCGAAGCGAGTGGTTCTAAAGTAGAATCCTGAGCGAAGCGAGTCTTTCAACACACGAGAAGTAAAATACATTTGCACCCGTGTGTAACACAAAACTTTTCCCCTCACTATAGCGAGTAAAGTGCAACATGCACAGGCGTTAGATCATCTTCATCACTGGAATCACTATTTTTTTTACGATAATACGATATTATAACAGAAAACTCTGGAAGTTGTGTATTTTTACGTGTCGGAGTCGGTGAGAAATTTTTTGTTGACAATGTTGACATTTCTGACGATGCGTTTTAAAATTGAATCGACTCAACTTGTGCGTTTAGAATTACATTCAACATCATTTTAAAAAACAAATGTTTCTTATGGAATTTAAGGTTTATGACTTAAAATCATTAAATAAAGCTAAATTTGGTATTATTTATTAAATTCTCAAACCATTTATTTAATGACAAATAAAATCGAACGAACCATTATTATGAGCGTTTTACGTTTTGTTATCTGTCAAAAGCTACTTAAACACGCTCCATCCAAGGTCAAATTACTTTCCCCACTAGTGGATAAAATGCGTTTTTCCCCGCTTGTTTTAAAGGATAAAAGATGGCTTTCCGAGCTAGTGAGGGGAAAATATTATTATGTGTAACGATGACACTATTATTAAAAAAAACTACTTTTTCAATTACAAAATTACACGTCTCAAAAACTGTTTTATATTACCTATGTACGTGCGGTTATGTACCTACGTTTCCGAGACAAAAAGTGACTGCCATTGTTTTGCACTTGTCCCATAGTAGGTACTTGAACCAATTTGTGAAAGTTAACTAGTATGTAGTAATTTCACTACTAAAGTCTTGACTTGAAACATAAATGAGAAGAAATTACCCACCAATAAAACATTTATAATATTTAAAAAAACGACTTCAAAAAGGATAAAATAAAATAATATTATTCCTTTTCTATGCGCTAGCAACTGATACGTTTAAAATCGGTGCTAAGCCAAATTTTTAAAGCATCAACTCCGTCAAATCGAATGCCAACTCTGGTATAGTTTGAGTTACGTTGATAAGAAAGAACTAACTAGTATATAATGAGTATTGAAACTCCTCAAATATAAGGCATACATATACATATCACTTATTGGCACCGACTTCAAACGTATCAGTTGCTAGCGCATAGAAAAGGAATAATATTATTTTATTTTATCCGTTTTGAAGTCGGTTTTTCTTTTTTATTAAAAATGCTTTATTTTCTACTTTTTAGTTCAAATTTTTTCATGTCCACTTTGTCAAATGGCACTATTTAATTGTTAATGCTAAATATTGTCTTCGGTTACCGCGATAGTTACTCATGAAATAAAACTATGAAAACGGATTATATCGCGTATATTGAATTTAAAATACATCCCGACGTTTCGAACCCTTTACAGCGTTCGTGGTCGACGGGTGACTGAGGAAAAACTACAAAGTGCAAAAATACCCACATACTAAAAATAATGAACCATCATAGACTATAAACTTTAAGGCTGGTTGTACATGCAAAATCGGTTCGTAAGGCTAGTTATACAGTACAACTATTTTTCAAGTAAAGATATATATATATATATATATATACGCAATAAAAACTACGCCGGCTCCAACCCTACACCACGGACCCCAGAAGATTTAATTCCCTCCTAAATTGTAGGAGGGTATCCCAATATGGGACTGGCAACAAACTCGGCGGGACACATCTTTTCAAAACATATTATATTCAGGATGTCTAACATCATCCAACACTAAGTTCTCATAGTCTATGTCTCGCTTGCTCCTTTATCAGATGGACTACAGGATCCCAAGATTTAAAAACCGCTGTATGTATGCTTATAATATTTGAGGAGTTCCCTCAATCCCCAATGGAATCTATAATCAGACTAAACCTTGATAAAAATGATTTTTTATAAATCTTACTGGCTTAGTAAACATAACGAAGAGGACAAATCGTCAAAGTGAACTATGCATTGTTAAAGAGTTTCGTTTTGATCGTCATCAGAAGTTCCACTTCATTAAATGTCACTTTTTCTGAACGTTAATGATCCCATCATCAGAACTGGGTTTTGACAAAACGGGACCATCTTGGGATTATACACATTCAAACAAAAAAACAATTTTCCAAATCGGTTCACCATGACGGAGTTATGAGGTAACATACATACAAAAAAAATGGCCGAATTGATAACCTCCTCCTTTTTGGAAGTCGGTTAAAAAAAGAGACATGGACCACATGATAGTAAAATCTACCTTGGCCTACTAGAAGAACCTCCGTTATTATTTTATTATTCTCATGATGCGAACCCGAATTATTGGAACAAAAGAAAGATATATAAGAATTAAGGTGCCCCATAATGTACATAGTCAAAGTGATGGAGACAGACGTGATGGATATTAATAATGTTGCATTCTTATGTGATACTTACGCACATAACATTAGTTACTTTAGTACCCTTTTGGGATAAATGTGTTCATAGGACCTTTTCCAGTTAAGTAAATGCTGCACGGTTTATAGTGGCGGAATCTTTTTGTCTTAGTGTAGGTATTAGCATATTAGCCATAACTGTCTAGCTAGGTGTATTGGCCGTAACTGACTAATTACATTGTACAGTCACGGAATCTGAAGGTTTGTCAATTTTGGATTCTATGTAATGGCATTAAAGGTTCAACAGTGACAAACCTTCAAATTCCGTGACTGTACATAAGTGTGTAGAGTTCTTGAAATGCGTAAAATAATCTAAATAGGGGAAACATTCATGTTTTAAATCATAGCGTAGGTAAGAATTCAGCAGACAGCTGTAGCCGCGTATCGGATTCGAGCGCCGCGAACGCCGCGCCGCCGGGCATTGTGTCGCGCGTAGAACAATGCGTATTTATAAAACATTAAAAGCCAGCGTATCGTTCGTGAAATTAATAACAAATAACAATCGTGAAACGTTAGTTTGGGAGTGGATTACACACGGCGAATAACTGTGCCTTCGGTCACATGGGATCCGAGTTGATCCTCAACCAAATGAGGTGTAGGTATTCCACCACTGTGCTTGCCTATTGCTACTATTTTAACTTAGAATTTACCGAAATATCGTTTGTCACACTTTTAAAACAAGTAGTAGTTAATCAAGTTTCTCACACTTTTAAAGGAAAGCTCCATAACATTTTCGTATTTGATTACCTGGGCCTGGTCGAGAGACCTTCCCCAGACTTTTATTTATGTAAATATACAATCGAATAAGAGTAGAACTTAAATGTAATCCGATATTGTTTGATCCTCTTAGTAGCCCACCTTCGTCATAACGCCTAGGGCAGAAACCAAATATTTCCTTTCAATTAGAAGAGTTACCGAGTCTTGGGTCGATTACTAATTACCAAATACTTGGTTACTAAAGAGAAAAGTCAGGTTAAGTATCGCCTTAGGGGAGACAAGAAATGTTTGCGTAAAAAAGAGGGATGATATTTGTTAATCGTGTATATATGAATTATAAAAACGTAATAATAAATGTAACAGATACCTGATGGATTTGTTAGATGAGTTTCCCAAACGCAGTTATTTCTTGCAGCTAATTTTTTTTCGCATTTTTTCCCGAAAGCGATTATCCTAGTCACTTCTTTTCTCTGCAGCTTATTTTTACAGTCGCTTTGCTTCTGTTTCTGATATTTTTTCCTCTGAATTTTAACCTGCAGTTATTTCTCCTCTGCAGCTTATTTTTACAGTCGCTTTGCTTCTGTTTCTGATATTTTATCGTCTGAATTTTAACCTGCAGTTATTTTTCCTCTGCAGCTTAATTTTACAGTCGCTTTGCTTCTGTTTCTGATATTTTTTTGTCTGAATTTCAACCTGCAGTTAATATATTTTATTTTTTTGTTTCTTTGTTTTTTTTTATCCGTAGCCCTATTTCCTAATAGTTTTCTCTCACTGATCCGGTTTTCCTCTTGTTGTCTTATTTTAATGTCCGCGGCCAGCTACCAGAGGGGGGAAGGGGGGGGTGGATATATATATAATTTGAAAAATAGTCGTATTTGAATTTATGTAAAAATAATCATAATACTTAAAAAAAATTGTGTAGTTGTTTTAATGTAAGGTACACTCGGCTAATTCCGAAAATCGGGATATTCCGAAAATTACTAATATTCTACTAAACGCGAAATTTCCGGTAAAAGCCACTAATCGAACAAAACTTTTCCCATACAATTTGTATGAGAATGAAAACTTATTTTTCACATACTATTGTTTTTGCTCTCTGTAATTAGTAAATTCTGCTCCACATGTATGGAAAAGGTTTTCTTTAATATGTGTATTTTTAGTAAGTAATGTACCATTATCATAAGTCGACCCTTAGGAAACTTATCGACCGGAATATAGACCGTTATTACCTTTTTTATTATTTTCGAGCTCCCGATATTTCGACGCAGTTACATGCATCTTGTTCACGGGTACGGAGTCCCGGTCGATATAAATCTAATGAAACTAACCGTGAATCATTAAAAACTGTCACAGATTTCTGATTGGGTAGTTCCGAAATAAAAGCTTGACAAACACATGTATAAGTACTCCTATAAGCCTAATCGAGTAAAAAGAGCAGGGCGGGTAATTTCAATCAAAAAAGTAATATGTACCTTATGCGACAAACACATAATAGTACATTTCGATGCTAGTGCGGAAAGTATGTCATTACTCCAGGAGTACCGAGATATCTTGCCACGAGCCGTAGGCGAGTGGCAAGACTCGGGACGAGTGAAGAATGACATTTCCGCACGTGTATCGAACGACGTTTTTAGATACAGTTGCGAAAAAAAAAAAAACAAGTAAGAAATTCGAAACTTTTATATTATTAATTCTGTGACATCATTGACATTGACATTATGAAGAGGTGTTTTTTTTAGCTTTTATTCGACTAGAATGGATTTTGTTATTATTATTGAACCCACTTCAATGAGTTTTTTTTTTCAAATGCATGTTCTATAAGACAGAAACAATTTTAAATATAAAACGTACTATTATTACCTAAATATCGTTATTTACGATTATTTGTGTATCGTATATTTATAAAAACAATATCGAATGTTACCTTTGGAAACTTAAATAATACAAATGTAAAAAAACGCGTTTGTAAACAAATTCAAGCATGTAAAAAATTGGTTTAGGGAAATATTGCAAGCAAAAAATATACTACAGAGTAATAAAACGAATGTAAAAAAACGCGTTTGCAGACAAATTATATAAAATAAAGATAATAAAAAAATAAAACAAATAAAACAAATTCAAGCATGTAAAAAATTGGTTTAGGGAAATATTGGAAGCAAAAAATATACTACAGAGTAATAAAACGAATGTGAAAAAATGCGTTTGTGAACAAATGCGATCATAAAAGTCGCTACCGTGAAATAGTAAGACAGGGAAATTAAAAAAGTGGAAAAATTTGCGACTATGAATAACTGCGTTTGGGAAACTCATCTAACAAATCCTCTTCTTCTGTTTCAGGTAACGGCTGGCCAATATTCTCGACGGCGGGGGTAGCTGGAGAATCTAGTAGTGGGAGTCGGCTGCGGGTCCACTGGAGGCACGACGGCGGCATGTTTCGACATGGCGGCCACAGGCGGAGAAACTTCATTCGACCCCGAGTATTGCTGTGCCGGGGACGCATGATAGGCACCATCCTCAGGAATCGCCCATGCTTCTAAAGGGTCAGCACTTATGTCCACGGTGTAGTATAATAACTGTGTAAGTGGCAGTCGCAAGTTTCTTTAACAACAACTGCCCCCGATCTGTTATTCCACACTTTTTAGTGTACGTGATACGTGTACCATTGTACGTGATATTAAATAAACACGCATAAAAAAAATCCAATGTATTTTTATTGACAAGTCAAATCATCGGCAGAACAGTCCCAATGCATAGCAAGTACTGTCCGTAGCCGTACACTTTGTTGTTTACATTTATAAACATGTACCTATATATTGCGGCTCTTATTCGCAATACGGGAGCACGATGTGAAACGGCGGGGTACTAAAAAGCAAATGGAGTACGGGTAGACGGGAGCTGGTAGGCAAACTACCTTACAAAAAAAAAAACCTAAAATTCTCAAAATAGTGTGAAATGGCATGCGCTACGCGATACTACATGTGTCTCTGTGTCTCTTATGCTAATATAGAGGACGAAACCGAGTATAATGAAAGTATATGGTACGGTAACAATAAGCTGATCCGAGCCGCTTGAAGATCATCAGCTCTTTAATAGTTGATGAGGGGATCTGACTACCTTCCATATGTCCTATCGATTCGAAATTTGGTACCGTGTTACTTCAATGATATTGAAAGAACATGGTAAGGTAAAGTACCTAACTAAGTTACTAACTCAACTAACTAATGTCTTATCACTATAAATACCTTCCTAATATTTATACCTACTTTAAAAAGGACAAAATAAGAGTAAAATTAAAAATTAAAAACCCCCGACACAAAAAAACAAACACTAAAAACGATCAAAAGCTATTTATGCAACAAGTGCGGAAATCATCTTTAAGCACGTGTATCATACAATGTTTTACTATGCATTGTGCGAGTAAATAAAAAAAAACATATAATGGCAAATAAGTTTAATTATTAAAAAAATTAAAACAAAAAGCACTAGTGCGGAAAAGTAGTACTTTCCGCATGATATGGCTCCGTAGGATACGCACTTTTCGAGCACATGCATTGTAAATAATATTTTAAACCTATTTTAATTATTATCTTCATATATATTAGTCAGTTCAAATATTTAAAATAGGTTTAAAATATTATTTGTTAGTTTGAAGTTTGTTTTTTGTCGGGGTTTTTTTTTTAATTCATCAAAACAAAAAGAAATAGTAGCAGTGGCCGTAGCTAAAAGGCTTCATTGCAATTTTATTATGGTGTTAAATACGTCTTTTATTAGTTTTATTACCATTCTTATCTCCTAGTGAAAATCACAAGTGCAAGATAATGGCATTAATAGCTGACATTTCCAATATACACTACCGCTCATAGTTCTATTTAGGTACTCATAATTTTTTTCATACGATTGTATACAAAATCAACTTTCAGAATTATACCGCTAAGTCGCAGTCGGGTAACCGTTTTTTGTGCAGTTTACTTTTTTAATTTAACAGACATATCGAGCCTTAAAATGATGTGCAGAGTATTCGTGTACTTACATTGCCTATTTACCATATGGCAAGCGTAAAAAATCCATAAATCGTTTTCCAGTACAAAATCGTTTTATATATTGTATGGACTAGTACATAAGGGTGTTTTTAAATCGTTGCATAAAGTAAACTCGAAATTTTAAAGGTTGTCTTTGGCAACAATTTGTAGCTCAATATATTTACATACATACATACATATAATCACGCCTATTTCCCGGAGGGGTAGGCAGAGACCACGGATTTCCACTTGCTACGATCCTGACATACCTCTTTCGCTTCCTTCACTTTCATAACATTCCTCATACACGCTCGCCGGTTTAGGGTGCTCTTGACCTGGCCTTTCTTCAGGATTTACCTAAATATAAATTCAATCCAACATGTAAGAGAGTCATATATCATATACTTTCCTGCGATCGAACAGTATGATTTTGAAAATAATACTTGTATACAATTATGTATACAATACTTGTATACAGTTGTATACAATTATTGTATGGTGAAAATTGCGGGTGCCTAAATACTTTTGAGCGGTAGTGTACTAGTTCCGAAACTATCTACCCAGAAACGGAAACGATTTAACATGTGTCTCTACTACACCTTTGAATAATGTTGTCTAGAATGTGTTTCAGTAAAGCTAACATTACATATTATAACCAGAGTACGACTGA
Source organism: Cydia strobilella (assembly GCF_947568885.1). Lineage (NCBI taxonomy): Eukaryota > Metazoa > Arthropoda > Insecta > Lepidoptera > Tortricidae > Cydia > Cydia strobilella. The sequence continues at coordinate 8,901,230 of NC_086068.1, read as the reverse complement.
TAAGTTGTAAAGAATGTGGTAAAGTGCTTAGGCCTGTGTAAAGTAGGTACATAGCTACTTCTCTTTTCTACCAAGAGAACAAAGACATAATAAAAACTGGTTATGAACCTGTGACTTAAGTTAAATAGTCGAACTCGAGCCCCCGGCGTTACTTAACGCGTCTACTGATAATGGCTCCGATACCCACTGTACAAAAGGTAATTGTTCCCTCAAACAATAAAGTTTAATAACGCAAGGTTCTAGGTAAGGTACGCGTGCATTGTCGATTGAGGTAATGCCCAGATGATCGTTGTTATACTTAGATAACTCTATCGGCGCACGTGAAACCTTTTTCAAACATTCACGTAACAGAGCTGAGTTAATCTCGGTAATGAGTAATGTGAATGTTTTGAGTTTTGAGTAAGGAAAGTAGTTACTCGTAACAGCTGGCAAGAAATTGTGTATTATGCCGTCAAACGTTTTTTCAGTTACTACTTGTGCTGAGTAGATTTCTACTTACGGTAGCTGCAGGGAAGCCCTCATTCTACGGTCTTTGGTATGTTGAATGAAATAAGGTAGGGAACTAGTATTTCTCCCAAATACCGTGCTAAGAGTATTTAAATATTAAGACAGGAATTGTTCATCGAATAGGTAGTCATTAATGGCGGTAACAACTGAAACAAACTGGACCAAAGTTAAGCAGCGGAGCGCTGAGCGTGAAAAAATTCACTATACTTAGAATCACAAGTAGAAATACTGCCACCAATAGGAACCCTTTCACGAACCACTGTGTTCCCCTTTCGATTTGACTTTCTGTAAAAGTGGTTAAATGAGTTTTGTGAGCAGTCCAGAATTATGTGCCTGCTTAAGCAGAAATTAAACTCCTAAATATGTACAATAAATTCAACTATAAGATCGTGTGAGGTAAGAGAAACATATTTTATTACGCTCGGGGGTCGGGGCAATCGAAACAGTATGAGGATTTTCTACAAGTTTTTCTGATTTTCCAGTTTTTCTCTTACCCAATGTACTTAATATGATTATTGTAAGTAATTGAAGAAATACTAAAAAAAAATGATTTTTTTGAATAGTTTCATTTACACAGTTTGAATTTCATTACATAGTAAAATAAGATTGGTATTTAAGTGACTAAGTCATCCTGTAACTACGAGTATGAGGTACGGCTAATAGCGATGGGCCCTTCAATATTGGAAATACTTGACAAAATTGCGACAGATGTCACCATGTCTGGCGGGGTTACATCGTCAACTGCAAAATGTTGAAGTCTGTTGAAGTCGACCAAATCACTTTTTACAAGCTTTTATTTATCTTGCAATGTACCTATGTAAGTATGTATGTAATATGTATGTAACATGTTTGTAAGGGTCAAATCTTGCAAGTTAAATTTGACCCACTTCCCGGTTTCCGATGAAGCTGAAAATTTGCATAAATATGTAAGTCGGGTGACAATGCAATATTATGGTACCATCGAGCTGATCTGAGATGGAGACAGGAGGTGGCCATAGGAACTCTGTGATAAAACAACTCAGTCTAATTGTGTTTGTCTCGATGAGTATTAGTTGCCTGTGGAAAGAAAAGTACAGTCAGCGATAAAAGCTTGTACCTACCAAAAATGAAATTTTTGCCAAAAATTTATTCTTATTGAAATATTTCAGATCATAACTTATTAACAGCGCATCCCGCTTACATAAACTTGCAAATAACGCACATTAAGCAATACAATTTAAATATACGAGTTCTACATCTCATTCGAGAATGCGCAAAGGCATAGTTAAACCAAGAAAAGTTTGCAAAGATTTTGACAGCACACGCAGTGCCAGTGTTATTTAAATATTAAGACAGAAGACCGGCTGAGGGTGTTCCAGCTTCGATCGCGCCACTACGTGCACTTCAACTCATTTGTGGTGCGCGTGCCGCGACCGTTGCAGGGGACCATCGTGTGCGCCGACTTCTGGCCGTCGTGGCCAGGGTGGCAAGGGTGTCGTGTTTCGGAGGTTCCGGGGCAAACTGCCGAATCCGACACAAGACCAGACGATTCAACGGAGCCACGCCGTTTTGTCGCCTAAATAGTGTTATTGTTTAAAAAATGCATATTTATGGTAGTCTGTAAGGTATTTCTAATACGGGCCTTGTTGACTGAGTTTAAATTTTTAAATAAATAAATACGTAAATAAATTTATAGGTACGTCATAATTTCATACAAGTTTGACGTTTAAAGTAACACCTGCACTGGGCGTGCGTCAAAATCTCTGCAGACTTTTCTCTAAAAAGTTGTTGTCGATCACATGTGTGAGTTATCACTCGCCGTATCTGTCGGATTCGTACCGATGACGTTAGCAGCGGTCATGTCCTCTTAACCCCTGCACTCCTGGTCCACGTTGGTAACTTAAGTCAATAAAAAATACTATTATTATTAGTATTATTACAATTACTATAAACTTAAAAGAAATGTCGTAAAATTCACTAGACTTTTTTAGGCATTTTATAACTACTGTGTAGTCTTCAGCGCTAGGTACTGTTAGTAGTTGATCTGCGAATACAGTCGCTGTTCTAAAAAAAATAGCTCCGCCCGTCGACACCCCGCCCGAAAACGATTTATATTTTTACTTTAATCTTCAATTTCGGGAGATGATCATGCAGGTTTAATGTTGTACTTACACGACTTTTACTATGGGACCCATCCCAAAATCTATCGAATAAACTATTCCATACCAATCACCATAATATAATCACCCGAAATGAATGAAAAAGTAATTTTATTCCTGGTCTATGGGCTGGTCTAATAGGTTGTTTAGTATGAGTATTGCCAGACCAGAGTTGAAAACCGACATAGGGTTATTAAACGGCTGTGATAATTGCTAACATTTAGGTACCTATACTTTAACCCTTTAACGGGCAAGACTCAAAACATCCTCAATTCAAGCCTAAACGCCAATCTATGTATAAGTACAGTCCAAGGCAAAAATATCGATACAGACAAATGGCTCAAAAATATGAGAACACGAATTTATTCTCTAAGGTGTAAGAGCGTACACATATTTTTGAAACTTTGGGAATGTATATATATTTATGCCCTTGACTGTACTAAAAATTTTGTACAAGAAAAAATACAAAAGATGGTGGGTGGTCTTTTTTGAGACCTTTGCCCTACAAAGGAGACAAATCTATCTAGCTAGAATGAATTCTCTAGAAAAGTTGATTGAATGTATTTTTAACCGACTTCTAAATTTTTAAAAAGGAGGAGGTTCACAGTTCGGTTGTATGTATTTTTTTAATGTTTGTAACTCCATAACTCCGTCATGGATATATATATATATATATATATATATATATATATCATCCACGGATTTTCAAAATTATTTTCTTGATTTAAATTATCTCAAATCTAAATTAATTTTTAACAAGCAGAAACGTCTGCGATCGATGCTATTAAGCTTAGAATAAATTTAAAAGTGGAAAAATTACTGCCTTGGGTGAGACTTGAACTCACCCATCCAGTGGCCGTGAGTTCAAGTCTCACCCAAGGCAGTAGTTTTTCTACTTTTAAATTTATCTCAAATCTACACTATATATATAGTGATTTTTGTATTTTCTTCAAGAAATCAAGCATTTACACTCAAAAAAGTGGCATTTATTGATGAAGTGGAACTGCTGATGATGATCAGACCTGACAGAACTGAACTCTTCAACGACGCATAGTTCACGTTTGGCGAGGTGTCCTCTTCGTTATTCTTCGTTCGACTTATGTAATTACCAGTAGAACAGTTGCAATAAAATTAATCTTTAAAAAGAAGTAAACCCGACTTCAAAAGGAATAAAATAAAATATTATCTCGTTTTATATGCGCTAGCAAACTGATACGTTGGAAGTCGGTGCCAAGCCAAATATTAAAAGCGTCAAGTTGCCGTCAAACCGAATGCCAACCCTGGTATAGTTTGATAAGAACAAAGAATCAGTATTGTAACTATTTAGCTTGGCAGCGACTTCAAACGTATCAGTGCTAGCGCATATAAACGAGATAATATTTTATTTTATCCCTTTTGAAGTCGGTTTTACTTATTTTTAAAGATTAATTTAATTTCTCCATGTTTAGGTTTTCTTCATCTGTCTGGCCAAACTGTCATGTCACTAAACATTTCTGCACTTCGGGTAAGTTTCAAAACCTGGATCTGAAGCCATCAAGATTTTAGGAGTTGGACCTCATGGAACCCATCATCAGAACCAGACCTTAACACAATTTTTCCTTCAGAACTTACTTGTGCTTAACAAATATAACGAAGAGGACTTAAATCGCCAAAATTGAAATATGCGTTGTTAAAGTCCCGTTCTGGTCATCATCAGTAGTTCCACTTCATAAAATGGTACTGTTTTGATTAAAGTGCTTGGTTTTTTGATGAAAATACTAAAACCGATATATGTATAAGAGTTCCCTGAATTCATAATACATTCAAACAAAAAATATTTTTCCAAATCGGCTCAGAAATGACGGAGTTCTGAGGTAAACATACATACAAAAAAATAAAAATACAGCCGAATTGATAACCTCCTTTTTTTGAAGTCGATTAAAAACTAGCGCGAATCCATAATTTCAACAATGCAATATCCAAACAATCATACATGATAACTGTAAACAACCAAATTCCACGCCTGGAACGCTTTAGTTGGACAGCCGCATCATATTTTGATGCCATAAGTAGGTATTCAAAACTCATAAACCCATATCTATATTATATTAAATCAAAATTATATTAAATTATATGAAATTCAAAGGCTTTTTTGTATAACATGTCAACCCGTGAAAGGGTTAAATCTTGTAATAGGTACTACATTATAAATCACACTGCGTTCTCAAGTCATAGAAATGCAACATGAAATGTAAATGAATGATAACTTCGCTATAAACGAAATTATCGACGCACATAGCTTAAATCGATTTCTTTCGATGTCTAATCGATTTAGGTGTAATGTTCGCACCCGGTCTTAAACCGAGAAAGTGCAGGGAGCTGTTACGTTAACCGAGCTAATCTGAACCTTAAGTCCTTTAAGAAAGGTGTAGAAAGAATCATCTCGATGAGATGTGTTGGACACGGTCATATTTGTACTGAATTTGCTACGGGTAACTTTACGATCGTAATCGAAGGTGGGGCATTGTTTTACACCTTCTACTTAATACCTATATCTACCTATGTTGTAACTACGTTTATGGAACAGTAGTAGTGAAACAAGAACTCCAGTACCCCAGTACAGTACAGTTTCACTTGTAAAGGTACATATAACAACGTCCACCTAAAAACTAAATGTGGTGGATGATTTAGGTAAGTATGTGTGAGAACGTTTTCCGAAATATTTGTAAAAAAACTGAAACTTCATTGTTTTTACACAGACTTTGAATTATCTTTTTCTATCAAAATAATTTCAATAAATATCGCTAATGGTTTCTTCCGGTACCCTCTTAATCGTAAACTTAGCAACTTCTTACCTACATGCCTCTGTTAAATTTTATCTCTTTCTAACAAATAGAAATGTCAAAATGACGGATAGGGACAAACGATTATCAAATGTTTGTTAGATGCACCGTTCACCCGAAACACAACTTTTTCGGTACGGAAATTTTGAATATCGAAACCCCAACTAATAAGTATGTTTTAAACCAATTTTTTAATGTTTTAATAGGTAACTTATTTAGGAATTGGAATTAGATTTTCCTGTGCATATTCAGTGAGTTGTTCCATGATGTCAGAATGCCGGAGAAGGCTAACATAACGTAAACAATGAGGGTATACCTACATATAGACGATCCGTTGCGTCGCATACATTGTAGAAAGTTTTCATAGCAAACGGTGGTGGATCAAGTTTCAAATTAGTATAGAAGCCAATCGTTATTATTAACACATTTAGTTACACCGCCAGTACTATTTACTTAAGCGTGTATCTAATTTTAGATGTAATTTGGTATAACTTTCATGTTTATTTAGTGAAATTCCTTTGGTTGAGGCACCATACTCGATCATTAACTCGGCCCCTAGGGAAATAGAGCCTTCTCTATTTCTCGCTTAATTCGCGGGGGTGGGCATCCTTAACCTCAGTAGTTTGGGGTGTAAGGGTGGCGGAGTTCGGATGAGGACCCAACACCACGGGGTATAGCGTGGTCCCCTCCCCAAGGTTACGGGTGAAGACCTCATCGGCTGCTAAAGCGGAGATGGCGGACATCGCTACTGTCAGTATTTATATGTGGGTAGATTAAGATGTAGGGTAGGTTGTAGCGGCATGCAAGAAAATAATAAATCAGTCTATAATCAACTGAGGTGTTTTCATTGATCAATTCCCACATCTTTACAGTACGGTGGAGCAGGCGGAAGAGGCAAAAGCCCAGTGGAAAGCTGACCTGCCATTAGTGGGACACAGGTTACACTGAAGCTGCATCGCCAGGCAGGGCGACGTAGTATGGATGTGGCCTCGGCCCAACGGCGGCGCCCAAGCTCTCCAGGAGAATTACTGCCTTGGCGTCAGGCGGCAGTCGGCCGTAAAACCTAAAGCCAAAACTATTTTCTCACAAAAATGGAAGTGCAACAATACCCCTTAAAGACATAAATACGAAGGATGCGATTAATACTAGGGCGTACTCCCCAAGCGACAAGAACAAAAATTTGCATAAGAACTTATTTCGCATAAGACTTGCAACATGGAACTTGGGGCTCTCACGGGAACGAGTCAAGGGCTGAGCAAAATTCTACACAAACGGTGCATTAACATCTCAACAGGAGACAAAGTGGAGAGGATCAAAGTCTAAAGACATTGGAAACGACTACCAGGTTTTTTATCACGGAGTGGACAATAAAAGCAACGGGGTGGCCGTGGTTCTGGATCACAACTTTAAGTCACGAATAGTAAATATTACACGAAATAGCGACCGCTTAATAGCCGTAAAGCTGGCATTAGATCCCCAGGACGTAACCAACATAATATCAGCATACGCACCGCAAATTGGCTGCACAGAAATGGAAAAGGTTGAGTTCTCGGAGGATTTCAATGAACTACTACAAGGCATACCATCAAATGAACATAATTGGCCGCGATCTCAACGGACACGTGGGTGCAACAAATGAAACTCATACGTCCACGGAACACGTGCACTTTCGAAAACAAAAAAATATTTTAAAAAATTTATTAAAAATTGCCTTGACCATATTTCTTTAGGCAACCCTATTTATTTATGTTCAGGAACATATTTTCTTTCATAAAATATAAGTTTCATCCGTCAGACGTATCGGTGAAGGTCGACCATATATATTATAAAGTATCTTAGGCTAAATGTAACGTGGCAAAAATGGCCTAAAATCGTATTTTAGCAGTATTATATCTCCTTATTACTTTTCTTTCATAAAATATAAGTTTCATCCGTCAGACGTATCGGTGAAGGTCGACCATATATATTATAAAGTATCTTAGGCTAAATGTAACGTGGCAAAAATGGCCTAAAAAAACGTATTTCTGTTACGTAACGGATACGTTTGTATTTTAACAGTATTATATCTCCTTATTATCCCACCAGATAACATGAGGAAACAACTGAAAATTTGCATCAAATTACTTGCCACTCTTGTGGATAAAATGCAACTCTCACATCAGTTTTTGAAGAACAAAGAGTGCCTTTATGATCTGGTGCGGTGAAAAATATTATACTTTATTCTGTCAACTTTACACCTTTCCTATTTTAGAACTGTTGAGTCCATGTTAATCCTAATGTTATAACGTAAAGACAAAATTGTGGAGTGTTATTATGTACATAAAGTACCTAATACCTACTACCGGTAAATAAACATAAATAAACTTTTCACAAAATAGGTCTTTAGGTCTTTACTAAAGTCTTTACGAGTATTAGGTACTTTATGTACATAATAACACTCCACAATTTTGACTAAATCACATATCGGCCACATCGTAAATATGCCAAATATTATTTGTTTGTGGTCCGTGACCGAATATAATATAACCAAGAACAATAAAACCCAGCGTACATTTTGTGTAGAATTTCAATACAAAACGTACATATACCTTTTCATTGCACCCAAGGCGATGGAAACCGTTAATAAAAATAATATAACCAAACAGGCAAATGTGTGCTGAAAATTAGGCGTTTCAAGCAAAGAGTTGAGCACTCGCGCAAAGTCAGCAACGTATTATTTAAATTTACGATCTTAAGCCGTATTGTTCATTGACGGCGTTCTCGGGTTGATTGGCGATATTAAAACTGTCAACCGGCCCGTGCCGGAAACTCATTGATAGATTTAATCGCATGCACTAAAATAACGCACACGGCATTTGATTCGAGTAAATTGCAAAGTCATTAATGCCGTCCGGTCGACGTACTAAAAACCCGTCGCTATTTTCAGGGAGCCCAGATCCTTGAAAATCAAATTAAAATGTGATTTACGTCACTTTGCTCGGGTCTATTATTGGTGGCAAATGCGACACTAACCGCTTGCATGGTTAGCCCAAGTTATAATTTCTCTTTAGCAAGTGCCTCCTCCTTTTTAACAAAATGTAATACTTGCTACTTCTGGTCTCAATAGGCGGGTTCTGTTCTTAGGGTTTTATCGCTACGAACGAAAAAAAAAAGCGAGTTATCGGCTACTGGTAGTGAATGTGTGAAACTCGAATTGTAAAGAATTTTATCTAATATTGTCACATTTAGGGCGTACTAAACCACTGAACTGTTCATGATCTGATTTTTTGCATAATTTGAAAATAAACTACTGTATTAACCTTCTACTACTACTACTAAGTAAAGTTGGTAAGTTGATAGAACCTAGCCTGGCTCTAACCTCCGTGATGAAGTTTCACCGAACAGAACCTCGATCTGGGCGTCAGCGCCACGCAATGCGACGACACGGTCTGCACCGTTAGCTCCTGCAGTCAATATGGTCATGATCACTAACCTGGGTGTACTTCGGGTCATCTTAGGGCTTCAGCAGCTCGTGCGAAAATACGGCCTGCACCATCAACTCCTGAAGTAGATAAATGATGATCACTAACCTGGGTGATGGAGTTCCACCGAGCAAAGCGTGGAGCTTGGCGCCAGGGTGTAAGACGGCTCGTCCTTGGGCTTCAGTAGTTCGTGCGACGACAGGGCCTGCACCGTCAGCTCCTGAAGTAAACATACTATGTTATACCGTGAGGTCATCCAAAACGATCGAATATTTGTGGCTTTACATATCAGAAGGTACAAGATCTGAAAATCATTATTAAATAATTATTACCAGACGAGAGGCGCGCGGCACGGCGTAAAGGCACGAATAAAAATGCAAAATTAGCCCGTGGACTAACTAGCTAGTAAATAGCTGTTGATTAATCTTGACAACTTTGAGTGGTTCCAATTATGTACTGAAAAGCCTTAGGCGGAACGCATGAGAAACTGCCGGCAAAAAGCCAGCTTTACCGGTCATTATAGCAATGCCAGCCACTTCGATCACAAATATTTATTGATAAACAGAAATACAAGTAGGTGAAACATAATAAATATCTTAAATTAAAAACATAAAAATAAAATAAATAAATGAAAACGATATCTTTTTTCTATACGTTTTCATAAATATTTCACCACTAAAAAACTATTAAAGTAAAGAAATTAGCATCTATCGAACGCGCACGCGTCAGCCATATTTTTCTGATGTTAATATTAAATCGAATCCCCGTGACATGGCCAATAAATATCGTAGGTCTATTTTTAAGCGTTGCTTTCTACTATGCTGAATGAACGGAGTCCACCCTCGTTCGTAATGTGTAATTCTGAGTGGCTGTTACGCCATGGCGCAGGTGCAAGTTATTGGAGGAAGCGAACTTGAACACATTAGTTATTTTTTCTACTTCGTCGTTTTAAACATTTGAATTATTTGTCTGGTGATTTTAAAACCATGATATATTTTACAGTTGTGAAGTAAAAGTATAAAGTAACGGTAAGTATTCACTTACTAAAAAACAAAAAAAAACTCTTGGGACAAAACATACAAAAACGCGTGAGTATCAAGTAAATACCACTTTCTGAACACAATGTTGATGATGTATAGTCAGTGTTACAGTCTAATTGTTCTACATAGAGAATAGAGATCTCTTTTTGATAAGCTGTCTGAAAATGATGCTTTTGACGCGTAGTCTGATCCGCTAGTTTTGATGCAGACTAAAATTCCCCTACATGCAAAGTCGGGATGATTCTTTCGCTTTGATTTTATGGTGTGGAGTCTCATTGGATAGGTCTTTCAAAGCGAAGTCTTCTATTATAATATAATCGCTGTGAAAAAAATAAAATGTGTTCCCTTCCTAACTTTTAGACCATGGGTCAAAACAATATAGAAAATTTATGAAAGTAAAGCGTAGTAAAGACTTTTATTAAAAACTATAAGTAGCGAAAGATGATATGTTAAGCCGTTTTAGTTTTCGGAAGAATCTTCCCTTCTTTGAAAAGTAAAAAGACGTTCAAGTGCTCCAAAGATACTCCCTTTCACTGGTTATTTACATACACAATATCAAACGGCTCTGCTGTATTATTTTACTGATTGATTATTACATACTTTAATGTTAATTAAGTACCCTTATGAGAAACCTGGGGTTGATTCTTGACAATGGCCTGACTTGGGAACCACAGGTATCTGACGTATGTCGCCGGGTCACTAACACACTAAGAGCCCTATACCGGCTTAAACATTTCCTTTCGACTGGTACTAAAGTTCTCCTTGTTCAAGCTCTTGTGTTACCTATTGTAGACTATGCTGATGTGTGTTACACGAATATCACAGAAGTCTCTCTGAGCAAACTAGATCGGTTTCTTGATACCAGCATCAGATTTATTTTCGGACTCCGTAAATATGACCACATATCTGCATATCGCCGCCGACTTAACTTGCTTCCTATTCGAGAACGGAGGTCCTCGCGTATTCTGTGCACACTATACTCTCTTTTATTTGATCGGAATGCGCCCGGCTATCTTAGTTCGAAATTTAATATTATAACCGCCCGATCAGGTTGCACCCTTCGTAAGTCCCGTAGTCTCAAGCTTACTGTTCCTTCTCATCGCATCGGTTTTGTCTCTAACTCCTTCACCCTTCAGGCGATCCGGCTTTGGAATGATCTCCCACTCAACATCAGACAGGCTCCAACCAAGCTCTCGTTTAAGCGCATGTTACACACGCATTTTTTCGACAAGCTCACTGGTTAGTTGTCCATCGTAGGCATAGTATTATTTGCACTGGGTACATAAATAAAGTAATATATTATGTAAGTTTATTTAATTATAGTATTTATTTGTATTAGTAAGTTTATTTTCGTTAGTGTGTATTATTTATCGCTATATTTTTTGTTTTAAGTTACCTATTCTGCTTTTTGTTTTGTTCAATGCCTGCACCTAGTACTGTTTCTGTTTAGCCTGACGGTTGACTGGTAGAGAATGCCTTTAGGCATTAAGTCAGCCATTTGTACTTTAGTTGTTATATTGTGCAATAAAGTTTAAAATAAATAATAATAATAAGTATATACCTATAAAAATATTGAATTTTCGTTTTCATTTCTTGTAAAGACTCCTGGCCATATTTTCATCTACAAAAGGAAATGGAAACTGTAGTATGTTATATTAAATAAGCCGCTCGGCGCTATCCCCGTGTACCGATTAGTTAGCTTTTTGACAGTGTCAGCTATATCCAAACTGATTTGTTCGCAGCAGCTGCGCGAGCGCACCTATTAACCGCTGATACATGTTTGTCAGCCGGCTATTAGCGAGAAAGAGATAAAAATCCAAAAACACCCATAAAAGAGCGAGATCGATCCATTTCTCCAATTCACGACCGATATTTATTTTACTGCAGCGTGACACATGAGAAAAATTCTCGTAACGAAAATTGGAATCGGAGTATATAAGCGACATTTTTGCTGGCAGGCCATTTTTATTATGCTGAATAAAGATAAATTGGTCAAGGAATGTTACATTTTTATGACATATACTCTTATTTAACCTAAAAGACGTTATGTCGTCGGAAACTTACACGTTTTTTGTCTCGAACTATTTATTGCATATTTCCTAAAGCTATCAATATCAATTAAAACATTATCCACACCAGCGGTGGCAGCATGGTTGCATTTTTATCGCCTGTCAATATGCCTGTCACTTTCGCACTTACATACTTGTTAGAATGTGACAGGCATGGTGAAGGCGATATAAATGCGACCGTGCTTAGCCCGCTGCATTGTGGATGAGTCTGTCTTTCCGTTATAGTTTAGCCGAAACAATATAATTAAGACATTTATTACGTGTCGCTGCTCAGAAAAAATATGTTCTTGGCGGCGTATCAACCTCAATTATTTGTCAACACAGCATTAGTTTATCAACATTTCATAATGCGGTGATTTCTTACCGCTTCGCTTCAGGGCGGTTACGTTAATTGGCTCCCATAAATATCTTTATAACAAAACAGATGCCAAACATCGAAACGTAACAATAACAACAAGTACCATGGATTCCGGGGTGATGGACAGCACGTTAAAATCCAAATAGAAATAATTTGTTAGTCGATAAAATTAAATATTTCCAGATACAAGAAAAAGTCCTCGACATAGTGACGAAGACGCTGCGGATCGCGGGTGGATTAAACGAAAATAGCTCCGTAATTAATGGGCATTTCGAAGCCCACAGTCTCCAAACGAACGCATTTCGAGAATACCAACACATGATAATAAAATTATCGAATATAATACTTTAAAAATTATTTTCAGTCCCGATGTAAATCGCTTGCCCGGGCAAGATTTATATGGCAAGGCGGCGACTCATTTGGTTAATAATTTATTGTTGTATTGTAGGTCAAAAAATTAAAACTTTTATGTTAGGTTCGCACGTTTTACATTTATGAATATAATCTAACTTTTATTGTTTCAAATTTCGAACCACTAAATGGTTTTATACTTAGGTCTCCATAATAAATGTCCATCGGATCAGCGGATATCATCAAAGCTGTATTCATATGAACCATCAACGAGAGTTTTTGAATTCTTCTGTCAATATGTTCGTAAGAAGGCGGCCTGAAACAAATTAATCTGCAATGAATGGCGTAGTTGACTAACGTATTACTTTAAAAGACAGTTCGTCGTCATTTAATTATGTTGTGACAGATGTGCACGCCGTATCAGCGGCGGGGAGCGCCATATTTCAAACTAGGTACTTATTATTTAGTTACTTATCAACAAATTTCGAACAAAATACGTATGCTTTTATTATAATGGTTTTGCCTAATACAACAAACAAGTTGGAGTAAAAACACAATGGAAAACGTGCATTTTGAAGGCACATTTTATTGGATATGGGCTAAGAATTAAAAGACACAGATATATATATATGTATATATACATATATATATATATATGTTCGTATTAATTATCGCAAAATATTATTAAGGTGTGTTTCTATACCGAACTACCGAGAGGCTAACTTACAAAGCTTGTGAAGATTCCAACACGCCCCCCCCAAAAATAAAACTATAAATAATATCAATTTAAATAGGAAGAGCATTGGTTACTTCAATATTTATACTGCAAATTAAAGATTTTAACCAAAGAGCCTCTCTAATACAGCCATATATTCAGCTTCAGTCGAAGAGCTGCAACTGTCAACTGCCTCTTTGTTTGCCACCATATCGTGCATTGTTCCAAAAGTTTAATTAAATAACCAGTAGTACTTTTACGGCTCACTTCATCACTTCCCCAATCGCTATCAACAAATCCACTTAATTCTTGCCTATACTTGCTACTTGAGAATGTCAACTTTAAGTCCTTAGTTCCCTTTAAATATCGTAACACCCTCTTAAATATAACCAAAGTGTGTGGTTTTCTTTGTTAGCAAATCTACATAGAATGTTAACAACAAAGCTTAAGCCTGGCCGAGTGCACAGTGCACACCATAATATACATTAACCACCCAATTACGTTACGACAAGGCTCTTTGGTTTTTTCATCTTAACCCTTAAATCGACAAGGGGAAAAAATCTCAAAAAAACTGTGTTATATCGTTTTTTTTGTGTTATTCTATTTAATTTCTAATTTATTTAAATTCTAATGTATTGACCAATCCTGAATAAATAATATAACAATTGTATTTTATTAATTTTATGTGTATAATTTTGCTGCTATTTTGTTTTTATTTTATTAATTACATGTTTTAATGATTTAATTAACTACATACAACTCGTGATAGTCGTGATGCTAGTCAAAATGTTAATGTTAATAGAAAATGTACCTACTTCATATGTCATTAAATTGTAAGGCTCACCCGGTATTGGGTTGTCATACCTCTAAGTACTAAACTGTTTTGCATGGTAGGTTATGTTACTAGCACATCTATGGGTCATGCCTGAAATAAATGATTATTTAATTTAATTTAGTGTTATTATGTTTTTTGTAAAAAAATCATCAAAAAAAATATTTATAGTAGTTTCGAAAAAAACATATGTCAAGTATGTTGGACGTTGCGAGATTCGGCGTAAAGTAATGAAAAGCCGCAAAAAGAAAACACGTCCAGTATTTTGGACGTTATTAAAATAATTAGGTAATGTCTTGAGACAATAACTTTAAAATAAGTGAATGAAAAAGTGGTTGTAAACATCAGGAGAAATAAAAAAAGTTTGGTTAAGTCAATGTGCAAAAACTGAAATATAAATCAGTAAACAGTAAACTGATAGCGACTAAGGACTCCAAAGTCGTCTTTACACACTAATCAAGTTCCTGTGTGGTCGATCCTCTACTAACGATATTTTGATAAGGCCCATTTCAAGATCAGCCGAATATGCGGACAGACAATAAGATTAAGTTTCGCTGATTCAGGACATATTTACAGGTTCCGGCCAGCGAGATAACTTCTACGAAGTATTATTTTACTAATTAGTTAGCTACAATATTTGTTGGCACATACAGTTGTACTACGTCGGTGGCAAAAGTGACAAAGTGACAAGCATATCTACAGCCCGCCTGACGGTAAGCGATTACCGTACTCTAAGAATGATTGCAAATTCAGTTTAAACACCGATATTTAATAGTATTTTATACAATCGTGATATAATAGAGATTGAAAAGCTTGATTATATCACTATTGTATACGATAATTTTTCTACGAGACAAAAAAATAATACTTTCAACTAGTAGAATCATATAGGTTAACAAACCAAAAGTTTACAGCTAAGATACGCAAGCTGCCGAAGCCCGTGATACCTTCATACTCGTACGCATCCCGGCCGCCGGGCCCGGCGCCCCCGGCGAGTTGGTCAACGACACCTCCTCGTAACTCATGAGTTCCTGGTACCTGCTTCTTGCAAAATTCAATTTTAAGACATTTTTTTTTCATGATGTTGGCCACCGTAGCCTATGGAGACTAACAAGCAACGCTACGCGGTTTTCGTAGGGTATGGATGTTGCTATGCGCATTTCTGACGTATGAAGCAATTGTTTCTAGTACAACATAAAATACCTTAAATGTTTTTGTTGGCCAACCAATCACAAAGCAGATGCGACGCAGCAGCGTGTTTAAGTAGGCTAATTTGCATTGAATCGAGTCTCCTTAAACAAGAAATATTTTATCGAAATGTGACCAGGAAATGAATGCCCAAAAAAAGGTATAGAGGGAAATGCTTGGAACACAATTTTTGACTTCGTAGCTTTGTTTGGACTATATAGGAGGTGAACATATCAAAAGTTCCCGGCTGTAACCAATTCCAATAATAATTTTGTTAAATGTCTCTTAAACAAATTAATGCTACTATTCCTAATTTCCATTGGTATCTTATTATGGATTTTAGGCGCTATACCAAGTATACTTTTCCTCAGCAGGGCAGTATTAGCAATTTGATTGTGAATTCTGTTATTATCCCGTGCTCTGAGTGAGGCACACACTGAATTTTGCCTCTGAAATAGGTCAGGGTTATTTCTAACAAATAAAGCTACTTCATAGATGTAAATAGAAGGAAATGTCAATATTTTATATTTTGTAAAGTATGGCCTACTACTGTCTAATGGTTTCAGACCAAACATTGCTCTGATACATCTTTTTTGAGATTTTAAAACATGTTCTCGGTCGGTACCATTTCCCCAAAAGATTACCCCATATCTCAAAACATACGCTACTAATGCATGATAAGCTGATAATACTATTTCTATATTTACTATATGTCTGAGCTGGCTAAGTGCATATGCTGATTTTGCTTGTTTGAGCAAGTAACTTCTACGTGGTTTTTCCAGTTTAGACATTTGTCAATATGCACCCCCAAGAAATTGACAGTTTCTGCTTCCTCTATTTTACAACCCTCGTATGAAATACTGATGTCTTGTATATTAGCTTTACGTTGACTAAAATGTATTGCCTTTGTTTTAGTCAGGTTTACTTCAAGATTGTTACTTTTTAACCAGTGGATAATCTTACTTACTGCTGAATTGATGTCGGTTTCATATGTCATTCTGTCTTTGCATTCTATTATTACTGTACTGTCATCGGCAAACAGTCATTGGATTATCTACTATTCTCGGTAGGTCGTTGATATATATAATAAATAACAAAGGGCCGAGCACAGACCCCTGTGGTACTCCATACTTAATAATACGGCTCTCAGAAAGGAATACAGTCTCCTTTCTTGTTTTTGGATCTAACCTTGTTATTTCAACATATTGATGTCTATTGGTCAGATAAGATTGTAACAATTGAAGAATATTGCCAATATGGTCAACAAAGTCAAAGGCCTGGGTCATGTCTATGAAAATACCACAGACTGGTCTTCTTTTGTCCATGTTTTCTGTGACAATGCTCAACAGGTTGAATATTGCCATAGTAGTGGACCTGTCTTTACGAAATCCCTGTTGTTCTTTAGATAGTATACATTTATTTTCAAAATACGTGTACAATTCTTTATGAATAAATTTTTCAAATATTTTTGCAAATATTGACAAGAGGGCAACAGGTCTGTAGGATTTCACATATCTTCCTTATCGTCGTTCTTAAACATTGGTTTAATAATGCCTGTCTTGAGAGTATCAGGGAAAACACCTTCACTTATACAAAGGTTAATAAGATAACTTAAATGTGGTGAAATACAATCTGCAACATGTTATATTACTCTCGTCGATACACCATCGTGCCCTACACTCTTTTTGTTTTTTAATTGTTTTATAATTGTGTATATATCCATTGGAGTACTTGGTGACATAAACATAGATGCTCATCTAGGACTTGGTGACATAAACATAGATGCTCATCTAGGACTGATAAGGTGGTTAGCCTTGCTGCCGCTAGTTATAGTCGATGCCTTTTCAGTATAGTAATCGTTGAAGGCATTTGCTATGCCTTTTGGATCACAGATTATAGAGTTCGCATATTTAACCTTTTGTATATAATTTTTAGGTTGATTAAGCTTTGACTTATTTATTACTTGCCTTGTCATTTTAGTTTTGTCATCAGCAGTCAGAATTGTTTTCATATTGTGCATGCGTTGTGACACTTTAGTGATCGCTTTCAATTTGGCTGAATAAGTTTTTAATTTGCCTTTATTTTCTATCGATGATTTATTCCTGTATTCCCATAAAAGCTTTCTTTTAGTTTTACAACATTTTTTTGATACCCTGTGTGATTCATGTAATGAAAACGGGTAACGTGGAGAATAACATAAAGATATTTATCTTGTGTGAGTCAAGTTGCATCTGTCCCGGTGTCCTGTTTGAAGTGTGTATGAAATCAAATCTAGCAAATTAAATTTGACCAATTATATGGTTACCAGTTTCCGATTAAGGTAAATTATTATACGAGTATGTAAATACCTACAAATTTCAGTGATAATCAAGGAGCGGCATTCTCATACATAGCATACATCAAATGTCAAGAGGGATTGACTACTGTATTCTATCGACTATCGATAAATATTTGTCACTTAACACGACATGTTTTAATTTAAGTAATGAAATTACACTTTTGGATTAGCAAAATAATGGATAAACAGAAAATACATTTATTGTATGCTTCTTTAGTTGTTTTAAATGAACTCCACAATTAGAGCAATATATAATATAATATAGTGGGAGAATCTGCATTGTAACTTAGACAAGAATATTTCTTTATCGATTTGTTTATCGTTTTCCTTTTAGGATTAACCATTTTAGTAACACGGCACCGGAATGACTTATGAAATCTCAAGCGACATTAATGACGTAATTATGTAACGTTGACGTGATTTATTTTAATATGGAGATGCAAAGAGGTAAAATGTTACAGAATAATGAAAAAAGTGGTGATCGGTAAAATCCGAAAAGATTCGATAACGTCGATAACTGAATTGTCGATGAAACACAATGGTCACACAATGGTGGAAGTTTGATTTCTGCTATGAGAATTCCGCTCCTTGGTGATAACTGATAATGCGAAAAAGCTAGTCTGATGAAGAAGACTGACAGAACTTAGTACAAAAACAATACAACCATAACGACTTTGGGCTCGTTAGAACTCACAAAGAACGGTCTTCAATTTAGCCTTAAACTCGAATACATTTTTTGACAGACTTTTTTGACTTCTACTTAAGTGCCATCTATGTACCTTTTAAAGTAGGTAAGTAGTACTTATTAAGTACCTATCTAAGAGCAATAGATATTTTTAGCGTTTTACCGGTTGTGTTCTAAAAAGTCCGAGGTCTTCTTAACTAAGTACCTACTTGCAAGTTCTCGCAGGCACTATTTAAGTCGATATTTGTCCAGCCAAAAGCAACAACAAAACTGTGCCAAGCCAAAACACCATGACATTAGTTATTTACATAGTATATAACTTTTTTTCTAGCTAAGTAAAATTGTACATAATTCAATCGGTTCGTGAAATAAGCCCATTGTGTGTACCCGAACGAATTACCATCTCCACCGTCCGTAGCCTCCGATCTTATTCCTTCGCAACCGTTTTATGAAGCGTGCAACAAGGTGCAACAGGTTACATTAAAGTTGTACGTAATAAAATTGTAAGGGGTGCGCTACACTGCCGGTTCACTCGCGTTTTGACGCTGTCTGGCGTCAGCTCTTGGAAGAATAATGCTGCATCGGCGATCGACGTACATAAAAAAAAATTAAAATTTAAACTGTTTATTTAAAAAAAAGAAATTACAAAAACTACTTACAGACTTAGCCTAATCTACACTCTAATATAGATTGTACGCTGCGCTGCAGTGTCACTCATGCTGAGTTGATGCTGGCAGCATTATGCTGACGCCCAAACCATTTGTCACAGCAAATGTTTAGTTATTAAGTTACAGATATTAGGTTAAAATTATAGATTATAGATATAATGTTTATAGGTTAAGTAACTTTTTGATATTGTGTTTTCTGTATTCGCTGTTGTGGCAATAAATACATATTCATTCATTCATTCATTCATACGCTAAGTATGGTCTTATTTCTATTTCTATTACATTTATATTATTACTATTTATTTAACACGTATAATATGCTATATATAATATGATAAGTTATCATAAGTTTTCGCTTAATTAACTTCGCTTATTTAAAAAATGGTGGCCTGCCATTTCATCAGTGGACTACACCCCCTTTACGCCCCTAAATAATGAGGTTTTTAAAACAAAACACCATGAGGGTTCCTTTTTGCCCTTTCGGTACGGAATCCTAAAATACCAACTCTTGTAAAGTTGTTACTAAGTAAGTAGTATAATATGTGTCAACCACAGCTTTCCCATTTTTGTAATAGGTGCTGGGACATCAGTAGCCGCGACCACGACCAGTGAAACTTGTGTCGATACGTCGGTAAATAAAGGTAACAAAATAAATTCGCGATAGACCCGTTTTTAAATGTGATTTAATATGTGTTCAAAACGCGAAAGTTTGAAATGTTATCTTGTAATAGGTGGTTGAGTAGTGACCAAAAAGTGTAAAAATGCCCAACAAAGTCAGATTTTATAAATAACACATTTGCGTAAACAAAAATTAATATTAATTCATTTTTCAAATAGTGTTTTATATATAGTTAATTAAGTAGGTACGAGACGAATTGACGCTTTGCCTTGTTATGTGTGTAAAATCAGCCAAGCAAGCGTAGTACCTATACTATGCTACGAGATAGCAACATTTTTCGAAATGCCTATATTTCAAAAAGCTCCGAGACCACAATTCACAGGTGAAGCGTAGCGTAGGCATAGGCACATTCCTGTTTTGAAAATAATATCTTGATTTTATATTGCTATATCAGTGTCAGTACATATACACTCTTTTATATATCGATGCAAACGTGATCCCTTCGGCCGCCTACGTAACCGGGGTTTCGTAACCTGGTTTTGATAGCAGCTTATTTTTTAGTTCTCCGTACTTGGTTTCGGTCAAGTAATTTTCAAGTTTCTTTCGGTTGCCTACGTAACCGGAGTTTGACAATGTTTGCAATCTCTTTACCTATCCCAAGATAGCTCAACCTAGTTTATCCTCATTAAATATTGATCTCTCTGGTAAGTAGTATTCATAAAGACAAAAACATTTCCTTTACAACTTAACTAGACGGAGCCTCGCTTCGCGGGGCTCCTATTTCTGGGTGGTTTACCCTTCGGGCATCTGAAGCTACCTAACGAACCTAACCTAACTTAGCTGTTTAACGTTCGCAAAAACCAACTTTGTGAACTGGAGGGCGCCGTCGCCCCGCCGGCCGCCCAGCCCGCCAGCGGCAGGTTCGAGGATGTCTGTGAAGTTGGCATATCAAAGTCTAGCAGATCACGTTTTTATTGGAGTTCTATTAGCATGCACCATAGTTCTAGAGTCCCTGATACTTTTTAGCAATAGTTCTGGCGTTTTTATCGTAAAAAGCAACACTATGGAATTTCACAAAATGATATGCTAAGTTTACACACTAGCATATCATTTTGTTACAAATGGGATAAAAAAAATATCCTAGCCTCTACACATGGTAAAAAAGAGTTCTTGACACAAAAAGGCATCTCTGAGAACATTCACTAATTTTTTTGTCTATTATTGTAATTATATGATATGCTAAGTTCACACATGCTATGCTGATGTCATTTAACAACACAGACATATATTTGGTTCCAAACGAAAGCTCCTGCTCTATTGTTTACAGAACTTAGGAGTTCTCGGTTCTAAATCGAGCGAGGAAGCCACAAAAAACGTAACTTTCAACAACTAAAAATTTAAAAAAATACACGTGCAATATACAATAATATTTTTAAAAATTCTAGGCGAGTTTTGAGTCTATAATGATAGCTGTGCATTTAATGTAAACAGAACTAGGGAGTGGCTGGCCCCGGTCTGACTTTAAAGTGAAGAAAACCATTACCTTTGAAAGTTTGTTTTTTTTTAATAAAGAGACATGATATGCTGAAACATTTTCAGCAGATTTGTGGAAGATTTTTATCTTAAATGATAGATGTGTGTCTTTAGTGTATAAAACAGTGGAGTTCTAGGAACCTTTAACAGCTGTTATGCTGTAAAAGTGTGCTGAGATTTAAATTAGAAATTTCGATTTAGTCAACTTACAGGTGTGATATGCTGAAACGTTTTTAGGAGATTTAGGTTTTAATTTGCTCTTGTATGATAGCAGTGTGTCTAAAGTATATAAAACCGCGGCGTTCCCGGCAATTGATTCACTTTGAAACAGAAATAAAAATTAAGTTTGAAATTTAAATTTAGTCAACTTTCAGGTGTGATATGCTGAAAGGTTCGAGGGGCGGCAGCCAGTATGACAAATGCAAGATTGCTATTAAAATTAGATTAATATGAAAGTTTTTTTTTCTCGTAAGTATGTCGAAAAACGTCATATGAAACGCGTGTGCATTGGTCATTATCATTACACACATCGGCTTTCTTATTGCGCGCTCGCTAACAAGCCCACGCGCACAATATCGCCTCGTGTGTAAAGGGGCCCACTGACTATCAGTCCGCCGGACGATATCGGCCTGTCAGTTGTTCGGAACTGTCAAATTTTTGTTCTAACTGACAGGACTATATCGTCCGGCGGACTCATAGTCAGTGGGCCCCTTAATGACCAACTACGTAGCACACTTGTATCACAAAGGTTCTAAATTATTATTCTGTAAATGTTAGGCAACTTTTTCCATATTAAAACAATATAGGCATGTATAGACTGTTGCTGATGGAACTCCATGAAGAAATAAAAAACACTACGTATTATGATTGGATCAAGGGTCGGATATAGAAACGGCAATCCTGGACACGGCGCGCATAGTCCGGCGGTTCCTAGATTTCGGCCCTGACCAACGACAACTGGACCTGCCCGTATTATGTGTTGTTTTCGTACGTGTTATTAATATCCACATTATAAAAGTACCTTATCTAAGAACGATAATAAATAAAGGGAATAGTAATTTGTGTGATTGACATATGTTCTTAATCCGTTTGATTTTGAACTTGTGTCTTAATGAGCATGGCTGTAGGTAATTACTTGTTATTATTTTACGGAACATGTATTGAATCTTCCTACGGAAGAATACCTAAGCACCCTTACTGTTTGTACAAAACTGTGGGTAAAATGTACTCTAAATATATAACGCGTGTTCTGGCTACCCCATTGAAGACGATATTACTATACATGTTTGTACTTATGTATAACTTAAGAAATTTATGAAGTAGCTCGCTCCGCGTGCTTATTTCTCATTTCGCTAACTAATTGAACCAGTGCTCCCGATAAGGCATTTTTATCCATCCATATATGGTTCTAATGCTTAAACGTATAAGATCGAGATTCGAATAAACTAAAGGGGACGGCGGTTGACGCCAGAGTAAAGTATACATATGTGAAAAAGTGCAAGCGGGCCACCCACGAGGAGGCAATGCCAATGCTTACGGAGAATATTTTGTTACAAAACATTGGTGCTTTATTTGCATAAAACTTTGATTAAATACCTAACTAAATTACCCAATTGAAATTGTTACTGACCTTCCGTAACCCCTTATTCATAAAAACCAAAAAACTTAGCAAACCTATGTTACAACTTCTTTTTCTAACATGTGTCAAAATGACAGATAGGGACAAACGATTATTATCAGCAGTCAACGCCATCAGTTCTTAGTAGTGAAATAATATTTATGGCCCCAATAATTCTATAAAAAAGTAATAGAAGTCACATTTTCACTTCTGATTGCCTTACTATACCTACAGCTTTAGTTAGGTACAATACAGCTACGTGTGTGTTAGTAGCGATATCATCATATTAGTTGAACTGTAAATTCTTCTGTTAAAGTGATCAGCGTCGTTAAAAATATACGGTTGTGCAAAATAATTGTATGGTGTTTAAGTAACAGACGGTTTCGAGCAACCAACCCTATGCTATCGTTTAACTGAGGCCGTTGGGTTGGTCAGAATTTATTATGGTCAGTTACGGACTGGCTTGGCTGCATGAAGCTGATTTGTATTATGTAAATTTAAAAAAAAACCGGCCAAGTGCGAGTCGGACTCGCGCACCGAGGGTTCCGTACTTTTAGTATTTGTTGTTATAGCGGCAACAGAAATACATCATGTGTGAAAATTTCAACTGTCTAGCTATCACGATTCATGAGATACAGCCTGGTGACAGACATACAGACGGACAGCGGAGTCTTAGTTAATAGGGTCCCGTTTTTACCCTTTGGGTACGGAACCCTAATTATATACATAAACTAGTTTTAGTCCCAAAACTCAATGCACAATTGCTTACTAACCGCCTGAGATGTGGTAGTCCTATTAGATAGTAGCCCAAAGGACGTTTTTGCCGCCTACCGCAGTGTCCGCGGTTGTCGACAGAGCTGAAACGGCGCTGACGGGGCAGCCATCTTCGATTTCGTCACATTAACATTGGCATCATTTACATATTACGCTTTACTTTAATTGAGGTCGAGCGTTGCGACACAAATATTAATAAATAGGTAGCTAATAGTTACTCATGAAAACATCGGCCAATTGCTAGTCGGAATCGCGCACCTAGGTGTGTAATTACCTACCTCAATTTATACAAATAAGTCAGTATACAATCCAACCATAAGCGAGGTTTAGACTAGCAAGAACTTGCATGCAATTTTCATTACATTGCGGTATCTGATAAACATTTTGAATGCAGTTTACCTTAGTAGTCAGCAACGTAACGTAAATTGCATGCAAGTTCTTGCTAGTCTAAAACTCGCTTTATTCGTACAAAACTTTTTTTTATAATGAAGAATTGAAGATACTTTTTTCAATTAACTTTATCTAACTAACTTTACATTATCCATGTCAACATTTTAACACATTATAAAGTAAATTAAAATATCCTAATGAATAACAAAAAATTGTTATTTCTACAAAATGTGTACTTCTAAATCATTTATAAATTCTAGTTTCTAAAAAAAGGTTGAGAGAAAGTTATTATAATACTCAGCGGGTAGGTACGTGCTTGTAAGCAACATACAAATTACAAAATTTAAATTAAACAAATTGGCCAAGCCCGCAGTCATAACTGCGGTAGCAAGTGTCCCGTGCGTGCCTTATTAGCTGTAAAGCTTTTATCATTGCTGAAAGGTATTTCGATTAGGTTTTAAGACGATAGTGGACAACTGGGTAATTACGACGTAGGGTTTAAAAGAGCTATTAAGGTACAAAAAATCTTCTAATCAAGCGATACCAATACAGTGACAGCATGATTCTAGTCACCTATGATTATGACTTCCCACTTCCTTTTACTCCTATAATAGGCCAAGCAATAAGAAGGTATAGAGGGAAATGCCAGGAACACAATTTTTGACTTCATAGCCTTGTTTTGACTAGTTAGGAGATGAACAGATCAAAAGTCCCCGACCGTAACCCTGGTGCTGGGGGGAGAGGGGGTTTGAAGGTTCCATTTTTCGGTTTTTCGATTATATCTCGGAAACTATGCGTCTGAGCGACTTGGCCAGTTATACAAACTGAAAAGAGATTTAATTTGTTACAAGTTTTAATAAGTCAAGTTTTTCGATATCTTGTATAGTTTTTGAGATATCCGCTCCTGAAGGTTTATTTAGGGCTCTCATTTTCATCTTGATTATCTACATCAGTGAAGCTGCTAGGCCGGGTTTGGTAACGTTTTCGTATAAATCGGGGATGCTGAATTCATTTATGGTATCAACATTGACACCTTTCCAAAGTAAAAACATAAACTTTAAACAAATAACTTTTTTTTAACTTCTTTTCACGCTTTAACCGCTGAACCGATTTAGTTGAAATTTCTAGAAAAAGACTTCGTTTTTGGGACATGGTGTTGTACAACTTTTTAGTGTGGAATTTAATAAGCTTTCGTTTCGCCATACACAGTATTCACATTAAACCCAGATATTTCGAGACAAACAGAAAAACCAAAAAAGACATACTTTTCAAGATGGCGTTTGATCCCCGTGGTCCCCGAAGCTCCAATTTTATGACACGCAAACATCCCTGAAATTGTAGATGTCAAATTTCATTACTGTCACTATTGTTTAAACCCCATTTAAGACCTAAAATCTGTTTTTGCAATTACATTTTTAAGTCCTAAACATTTTTCCTCCATTTATTTTAGTAAATTTGTGTTGCATAGCACTCGTATACCAATTATGGATCTACTGATGTCTATTTTCTTAAAATCCACTCAATAGTTTTAGGCGCTAGGAGTAAAAATATGATTTAATATTCGGCGTCCTCTCAAGGCGGCTGTATTGATTTTTCTTTAAAAAAACAAGTGTAAACAGGTTGTGAAGGACAAGAGGAATCTACTGATATATAATTTTAAAAAATCCGTGCAGTATCCTGAGCTACAGAGCGTATTGATTTTCAGTATTTAAACCCATAACCCCACTTTCTGTTTAAGTCGCAGTCGAGTAAAATGTTGATATTGGGGTAGAACGTGTACAAATGTATAGACAAAAGTGGAATTAATATTCCTCTAAGTTTCATATTAAGAGAATATCCCCTGTAAGGGTATAAATAAGCGCTAAATCTGGATTCAGCTATTATTTTCTATAACAAGATGTATTTTTTCCGCAAAGATATCTAGGACTGTTTTGTGTATAATTTAATAAGCTTTAATGTTGCCTTACACTATATTTTCATAGAGAACGTATATTTAGAGTAAAACGCAAATTTCTCCAGGATGGTACACATTTTCCAAGATGACTGCGATTCCTCGAGGTCCCCAAATGTCAAATAGTGTGGACATGAAAAAGAGACCTTTAATTAACATACATACCAAATTTACTACTTTGGAAGGATTTCAAGGTTAGACTTAATCCGATTGTACTATGTGGAAAGAAAAATACATTCAGCAATAAAAGCTTGTACCACAAAATATTTTTTTGGCCAATTTAAAATATTTTATCTAAAATAACGGCGTTAAAAATGCCTATAAATGTCTATAGGTACAATGTTTCGAAGCAGTTTTTTTTTTCATTAAGTATGGAATTTTATTTTATTGGATTTAATTGTGCTTTGTTGATTTTGTAATTTAAGAAACTTGTTATCTTGTATAATTTAAGTTTATCTACCCATCTAGATTGTCCTTAGAGCATTTAATTACCCCTCTGCCGAAAACCTTGCACAATTATGCATACTTTTGTATGGACTGACATGGGCAATTTGTACGTTACGTACCATCAGCCGTAAAAGTGCATGACGAATTTATCAATGAATTTATTCATAATTTCTCCATGCAATTTCGCAGCTCACTCTACAAATAGCCATACATTTGACATGCTCACATGCCCCTCCCCCGCAATAATCGGCAGACTGTTTTGCTCTAAGAGATTGTCACTATTGACTAGAATGACAAGTGTTGTTCCCTTATTGTCTATGGATGGTATAGAAAGGATGCCAATCTCTTATGGCAGAATTGTTGCAAAAGTGACCGCTTTCAGCTTTAAATAATAGTTCCTAATCTCTCCGGTGGCGCTGGTTAGGCTCTGGGACATGAGTATAACAACATGAACCAACAAATAACCCGACCAAATTACGTAGGTTGTTTTTGGTAGTATTTCGGTGTATGGTGGCGCCGCCTAATTACTGTTTTTCGATGGACACTTTTCATACATAGAGATTTGGCTCCTTTATATAGTCTCCATGCCTTAGTCCATGGAGACTAAATAAAGGAGCCATATCTCTATGTATGAAGTGTCCATCAAAAAACCCGAAATACTACCAAAAACAACCTACGTAATTTGGTCGGGTTATTTGTTGGTTCATGTTATACTCATGTCCCAGAGCCTAACTAGCGCCACCGGAGAGATTAGGAACTATTAATTAAAGCTGAAAGCGGTCACTTTTGCAACAATTCTGCCATAACAGATTGGCATCCTTTCTATACCATCCATACCTTAGTCGATCCTAACGTTTTGTTTAGAAACTTGCTTACGTACATTTTAGTACATTGTTAACCCTAAACAAAAACAAAATAAATAGTAACATCGTGTTAGTTATACGTTTGAGATACGTACCTACTTCGGCGTGAAAAGGGGTTGCCATCCTCATAACTATCATATAGTCTAAGTAGTATCATATAGTCTACAGTCGGCCGGCAATCCCTCATTTCCCGGCTTCAGTAGTAATGTAGGTGTAGGTACTATAATATTGTCTTCGGTTACCGCGATAGTTACTCATGAAATAAAACTATGAAAAACGGATTATATCGCGTATATTGAATTTATAATTCATATGTATTATTAATTTATATGTATTATAAATTCAATATACGCGATATAATCCGTTTTTCATAGTTTTATTTCATGTAGGTACTATATTAGCAGAGCCATCTGACAGCGATATTTTATTGTAAAAAATATTGGTAAATTAACTACCGAAGCTTAAGCGTATCTTAAAACCATATGTGACGTTCCACACGTAAAGGTACCTTATAGCGGTTGGCGCTAACACTATTATTAACGACGCGCCAATACTAATGTGGTGCTAATATGCGAGGTTAGCGCTAAACGCCATAACCTAAACCCGTGAACTGTCATATAAATATACACCCTAAAGCATGTAGAACAATGAAGGGCATGATTTATCAAGTCTTCCGCGAGAGAGGTTTTTTCGAAAAAAAGGCGTAGGTACAGGAAGCACACTTTACAATTCACTATTAGTCTTTGCTAAAGACACGTGGTCATAAAGGAATGTGACGACGCTACGGTTTTGTACAAGCAGCATTTTGACGTAACCCGATCCTATCGGCAGCTTAAATTGTTGCAGGCACTGCGGGCACTTAAAAACTGCAATAGTTTTCGCATTTGTCACACTGCGCGTGTCGGGTTGCTGACATGCGAGGCGGGCCGCGAGTCAGCGATACCTGGCTGTTTGGCACATCTCGGTGATAGACGTAGATGCCGAATGCCGATACATACTTACACTATACATACATATAGCTAGATGATTACTAATGAGAGCAGCTTCAGACATACGGTGTTGCATTAATTATTGTTAGCATATACTTAATAAAACCGGCCAAGTGCGAGTCGGGCTCGCGCACGAAGGGTTCCGTACCATTGCGCAAAAAAACGGCAAAAAAATAACGTTTGTTGTATGGGAGCCCCACTTAAACATTTATTTTATTCTGTTTTTAGTATTTGTTGTTATAGCGGCAACATAAATTTTATACATCATCTGTGAAAATTTCATCTGTCTAGCTATCACGGTTACGGTAGATACAGCCTGGTGACAGACAGACAGACGGACAGACGGACAGCGGAGTCTTAGTAATAGGGTTCCGTTTTTACCCTTTGGGTACGGAACCCTAAAAATGCATCGTACACAAGTAGGTGTCTTTTAGTGTTTTGTTTGATCTATGCTAGTCGGATAGATATGCAAGTTAAACCTAATGAACAACTTTTACTGGTTAACGCATCTTGAATGCGCAAATATATAGCCCCAAATAACACATCGACATCTTATCAGCCAAGTTTTACGAAGCGGCCATTTTTTCGCGATTTCGGGGTTCATTCCATAATAAAGACTGAACTGTAACAAAACTGAACTGTAAAAAAAGTTTCACGCGCTTGTAGGAACTTTTGAATTGTAATGCTTGTTGTTTACGAGTAAATTTTAAGATCGAATTTTAAAACCGAACAAGTGCGAGTCGGACTCGCCAACCGAGGGTTCCGTACAAATATAACTTATTTTTATATTTTATTTTTATGTTCTCCTTTATTTTTTACAAATTTATAGTTTTGAGATTTATCGCTGTAGTACTTGCAGTGTAAGAAGATATTACTTGCCAAATTTCATAGTTCTAGGTCAACGGGAAAAACCCTATGAATTTTGATTAACTTGATTGTCAAGATATACGGTTACTTACTGGTAGCGTAGTGTAGTACTGGACTGTAGACCTGAGTATACGTTTTTAATTTCAACTCTTTAAGGGTCTTATTGACAGACAGATGAACGGACAACAAAGTGATACTATAAGGGTTCCGTACCCAAAGGGGAATAACGGGTCCCGGGATTACTAAGACTCCGCTGTCCGTCTGTCTGTCTGTCACCAGGCTGTATCTCATGAACCGCGATAGCTAGACAGTTGACATTTTCACAGATGATGTATTACTGTTGCCGCTATAACAACAAATACTAAAAAGTACGGAACCCTCGGTGCGCACTCGCACTTGACCGGTCTTTCCTTTTGAGGTACGGAACCCTAAAAATATTAATTAATAGTCAAGTTGAAGTCAGTTCATCGTATTAGTAAGCAATTTATTATGGTTTTTCTATAGGTCTATAGGTATACATATAGACACATGAGTTTATTCTTTTACCTACAGTAGGCATTGTACTCTCAAATTACTCTACAGAATGTGACCGTACTTTTATAGGTGACCGTTGACTTATACCTCTTGAAGTCTGGAACAAAAAGCATTTTATCGAGTCCAAGTGCTGATGATCGATGAGTTTGAAACAATGCGCTTTGTTGAAACGCTTTGACGTTCGGATTCGGTTTAACGTTTGGGGTTCCTCGGTTGGAATTACGACAAAGGACTTATTTGTGAACAATGTTTTTGACCCGAGTTCCTATAACAATATTATTTTTGGTATGCCTTGCGCTTGCGCCCCAAACGATAACGTGAATTAAATCGATGAAATTGCATTATTGTCAAGTACAATTACCTAAGGTAAATGTGGGTAAGACCGTCTACAAGCTCTTTCGTCGCTTTTAATTTGCGTATGTACACATACTCCACTTATTTTCTTCTTTCTGACTGTGTCTGAGTGACGTATATGTACATACGATAGTTCTTACCCTATGACGGTCCTCACCGGCATGCATTTTATATTGGCCGGTCTTCTCCATTGGCCTTATTATGTTCTTATGAGGCTGGAAGATAATTTATAGGATAAATTTAAATATTCTATTAAAGTTTAAAATTTCATCTCATTTGATTTTTCTTTGTTTTTATTATTAACTACTTAAACATGAGTAATTCGTTCTTATAGGTACCTACGAATTATTAACTCACGCAAAAAGAGGGGTGTCATATGTTTGACGCCAATGTCTGTCGGTTTGTGGCATATATCGTAGCCCTCCTCTAAATATAAGCCTCAATTAATATATAATAATAATAATAATGTCATTTAATATTGAATTAAGATTTTCCACGATTGACTTAACCTTTGGTAAGAAAAGTGTCGTATTAAATATCTTAGAAAAGCATTTTCTCTCTCGCAAGTGCGAATAGAGCTCATTGTATGCTACAAGAGAGTTTATTGTGACTTTATAGGTAAATAACCACAACAAAAGTTACACGATTGAATGGTTATGTATTTAGTAAGGCAAATTGTTAATGCATGGTTTTTCAGATGTCCCGATTAGTACTTATTCAGGATTTTTTTAGTCATGGAACTTTCACTCATAGATAAAGTTAATTGAAGGTAAGCAAGTTATTAATTTAGTTTAGTAGTACCACATGGTACCACTGTACATATATTTCATGTAAATAAATGGTAATTTTTTTTTAAGTATTTTTAAACACTCAAATATTTCATAAATCTCTAGGTAACAGACTATAGTTATACGAGTAGTTCTGCGTGTACGACTAAAAGTTTTCTTAATCCTTTTAGGGTTCCGTACCCAAAGGGTAAAAACGGGACCCTATTACTAAAACTCCGCTGTCTGTCTGTCTGTCCGTCTGTCACCAGGCTGTATCTCATGAACCGTGATACCGTGAACCGTTTTTTACGTAATGGTACGTAGCCCTTCGTGCGCGAGTCCGACTCGCACTTAGCCGGTTTTTACCCCTTTATTCATTAAACAGAAAAACTGAAATTCCCAAAACATGAAACATTTTTTATTAGTATCGTATCGCAGTGCTTAAGCACTGCAAATAATGGAAGATGATCCTTTGATAAAAGGGTTAAAACTTACTGTAACGATAATATTATCTATAATTAGCAGGTAGGTATTATGTTACAGTGGAGAAGGCAAAACACCAGAATGATTGGAGACAGTTGGAGGAGGCCTATACCCAAAAAGGGGCCATGACTTAATATAAATAAATGAATGTTTGTGTTTAACTTTTTCTGTATGTAAAAATTATGGATATAAAGTAAAATATTAAGTTATCTCGTGAGCCAAGTCTATAGTCTAATTATTTTTCTTATTTGTATGTCTTTTCCATATCATGGGACCATGGGGTCCCGGACCTTTGGGAGGCGTACGTGGGGCCGAAGCCAACAGCGCAGAGGCCCTATAAGACAATTGAATCTACAAGCAAGGGATACACGTGGCGGATACCATCCTCGAAAGCACAATGTGATACATCCGGAGATGGTCCCCGCCAGGTGCAAAGACTATTTCAGTGCAGCACTTTTGTGCTGCGATGGGAACTAAGGTGATGGGTTATTGACTTGAATGTTGGATGGACTGAATAATGGGCTATGGGGGGAGACTAGCGGACACCTGCCGTGACAATCAGTCTCAAAATTGTGTAAGACAGGTGGTGACTCGCCAACTCATTTAGTGGGCCCTACAACGGCCGCACGCACAGTGCGACAATAGGGTAACACTTCAGAGCGGCTGTGAGGTTGTCGAGAGGTGAGTCTGCGGTAGCCAGAACCCGGTGATCCGTTCAGCAGGCCGCCGGCGTTATGACATTTTACTTCCAACCTGGAGCATAGGTCCCGCTCTTGCGACTGCACTCTGGCCGGACGGTGAAGGCAGGCACAGAGGCGAAGGCCAGATGACAGGGCCCTCCGGAATAGGGGTCCGCGGTGTCGCTACACCCCGTCAGCTCGGCACAAGCTGCCCCCGCGGGTTTATTATTATTAAGTTACAGTATTTTTCCCCTTTCCATTCACAGAAACTTCTTTTTTAACTTTTATTTTTTTTTATTCATTATAGGGAAAAGTAAGCTTATAATTCTCATTTCATACACATATAAAAACTCATTTATAATAAGTTTTAAGCGAGTGTAAAATGTACCTATCAATAATAAGTTATACCAAAGCCTTACTTATTTCTCTAAATATGATACCTATCAAGGAACAGGCTTAATAAATAACTAGCCCTAGCGCCACAGTATAAGTAGACCTCGGAAACCCCATGACCGCCATTTTGAAAAAAAAACTGAATTCCATATCAACTAGACTAGAGAATTCTATATAATTATAGAACCTACTCACAAAAGTTCATGAAAATCGGTTGAGAAATGTGACTTCTAAAGGAGAACAGCTGAATAGCCACGAGACAGACATACATACGGAAGCATTTTAGGCTAAAACGAAAAAGAGTATTATAGTACAGCAACAAGCTTACAATGATGTAAACAATGCTATTTCAGAAGTAGTAAATTGGTTCAATGTTAATAACTTATTGTTAAATGAGAAAAAGACTAAATGTATTAAGTTTGTCACTAGTAGTAACGTAAGGCATGTGCAAACAAGTGTCATTGTGAAGGACGAGGAATTGGAATTGGTTGAAAGTACAGTTTTTCTTGGTATAACTTTAGATTCTAAACTCCAGTGGGGTCCCCATATTGATACTCTTTCGAATAGACTGAGTTCTGCAGCTTTTGCAGTGAGCAAAATCCGTCAGTTAACTGATGTGAAAACAGCTCGATTAGTATATTTTAGTTACTTCCATAGCGTTATGTCATATGGTATTTTACTGTGGGGTGGTGCTTCAGATAAATACCATTTTTGTTCTGCAGAAGAGGGCTATTCGAGCAATATATAAAATGAACCACAGAGACTCACTTAGAGATAAATTTAAGGAAATTGACATAATGTTATGTTATGAGAATATTTTGTATGTACATAAAAACATTGCAAGTTTTAAGAAAAACTGTGACATACATAAGATTAATACTACAAATAAGCATAAGCTTGCAGTACCTTTCACTCGGCTCCATAAAATAAAAAAATCATTCATGGGTAATTGTGTAAGATTTTATAATAAACTTCCAAATATCATCACTGAATTATCTGTTAGTAAATTTAAAAAATATGTAAAACGTAAACATCTCTAAAGCCTATTATAGCACACAAGACTACATGAATGATGAAACACCGTGGGATGGTGATTGAAAATAATTAATTATTTATTATTATGTTAATAATGATGAAATTGATAATTCAATGAATACCTATATTAGGTAATCCGTATTTTTTGACATTTAGTTTTTTATTCTAGAAAGTTTCTAGACTAGTATTTTTTTACACAATTTTGGTGTTTGACGATCCTTATGTGAAATTCTTATTATTAAGTTTGACATATCTATAATATTTAAATGTTTTTAAGAACAATAATAACTGCATCAATAAATTGCTCTGATATTTAGATTAAGGTAATATTTAAAACTTGACAATTTAAAAGTGCTTGTTGCTAGGCCTATTTGAATAAAGAATATTTTGAGTTTGAGATTTGGCCTCGCTTCGAGCTCGCTCGGTCAAAAAGTGTTCTGAGTAATTAATATTTCAATGCATTTTTCGTATACTTATATTGACCGGGATATAGACCGTGATTACCTTTTGTATTATTTGTGAGCTCCCGATATTTCGTACATTTTTCGTATACTTTTACATAGTACCATTTCATTGCATTGACATTTTTGATTGATTCACGGTGTAAAATTAGATGGTAACCAAAATTTATTGTAATTTAATCTTGTAATTAATTCGAAGATTAACGCTTGTTTATTTTTTCTTACAAATTCTTTACCTTTAACTGTCATTTTTTTAATTGGGCAAATAATCGCCATATCAGCTCATCATTTTATGTATTAAAACCTAGCCCCATTTTTCTTTCTTAACTTTTAATTTTATAGTAGAACCCTACCGTGAAACTACTTATTCAGGAACATTCTTGGGGCTGCAATATTTTATCAAACCACTTACGTATCGGCGTTCGGCAGCAAGCGCCAGTCCAAAAGTCCTAACTCCACGTATCCCAATGACTTTTCGAGCTTTATAACAACTAGCACAGTTACGGCTCTAAACAAAGCGTTCTGTTAAAGTCAAACCGTTCTCGCACGTGAATGAACTCCTTCAAAAACGTAAAATAACAAAAACTCCAAACCGCAGGTGACTAAGGACGGTTTCAAGTGCTGAAATCAGTGATTACCTCTCGTAGATTATGCATTATGAAATATAAGATCCGCTTTTACCACACATGGCGCCCTTGTACTTGTAAAAAAACACAATGTTACGAGCCGCATAATTTAGTTGCATTCTTCATCATTGTAAAATATGGGTGCAGTTATGTCAGCAAATTAAGAACTATGGGATATATTTTTGAGTAAGTTGAATGCGCCCACATTTTTACTCTCTAACAGCGATCGCGAAATTCCTCAAGGTCCTCTCTTCCAGTACGGGTGGCCTACAACGCAGGGATGTGCATGTTCTGTCGTTGCTTTTCAACATACTCTTCAACCCCTGTACCTCATCTTACCTAACCGAGAGATTTAACTATCTGGCTGAAGGAAGTGATCACCGCTTACGTTCTAGTGCTAATCTTACGCTTGCTATTCTTCTGAATAAGTCTCGAACGTATGCAAATTCATACACAGTGCGCGCGGTGAAGTTGTGGAACGAGTTGCCCCTGTCGCTCAAACAGTCCCGGTCTGTAGCATCACTCAAAGTTAATCTGAAAAAGCTTTGACTTTCCCACGAAGTGTGATTTGGTTGAGTACCTACTAATCTTTTTATTATTGTTTTTTTTTGCATGTATATATATTTAATATTTATTTAGTACTATATATTTATGTATGCTAGTATATATTTGTTTTATTGTATAATGCTATTGATGTATTTTAGTTATTTGTAGACGTTAATATTGTAGTTTTCCTTTTTAAATAATATTGTATGTTCTTTAAGTTTGTCTATCTATCTAATTCGAATTTTCCACTCATTTACTCTAAGGTTAGCTGGAAGAGATCCCTCATAGGGATAAGCTCGCCTTTGTACCTAAATTTATATGAATTTCATGTTAACAATTTTTTGTACAATAAAGTGATTGACTACTACTATTAGTATAAGTATATCAAATATTAATTAAATATATACACAGTGTTTCATGACCCACTGAAAACCTAAAAACAGTTTTTGTTCAGAATCGATAGGAGAATCGATCGCGCTATATTTTAATGGGGGTAATTTTTTTATTATTTTTACATGCTCAGTGTACAAGTTTGTAATGCAACAATATCAATATATAAAAATATTTAACACGTTATTTGTCAATAAGCAACACCCTTAACTGGCCATTGGTAAACCGGGTGCGCCAAAGTTCACATAAAATTGCGACTTCGATTATTGGAAGTCCGAAAATGTTTGTTATATAATTTTATATCATTACTTATAACTTGTCTTTGCGCATAACTATCGTATCACCAAATCATTCATGTTAATAATGTCAATCATAATAAATATCTGTAATACTAATGTTAATTTTCATATATTCTTTTGATATAACGATTTTAAATAATAAAATTTTATATCATATTTATTTTTTAACATAACGATTTTAAGTAATAAAATTTTATATAATATTTATTTTAAACTTTACCTGGTTTTATTTATAAACTGTCAGGTATCTTGCATCCACACCACATTCAACTTGCTATCAAAAAAGAAATACAGTCCCAGAGTCGGGATAGGTACGACGACGAGCGAAGCGAGGAGGAGTGTTAGGTTTCTTGTCTTATATTGACCGGGATATAGACCGTGATTACCTTTTGTATTATTTGTGAGCTCCCGATATTTCGACGCAGTTACATGCATCATGTTCACGGGTGACGGGTGTTCATGATGCATGTAACTGCGTCGAAATATCGGGAGCTCACAAATAATACAAAAGGTAATCACGGTCTATATCCCGGTCAATATAAGTCTAGTGAAACTAACCGTGAATAATTCAAAACTCTAGGTTTCTTGTGTTCCTCAGAGCGGAAAAAGGAGCCCCGCGAAGCGGGGCTTCGTCGACTCCTTGGCGGGCCGAAATAGCTTAATAGGCTAGGTACATGAAAAATAAAAAAGTTGCGGGGACATGACTAATAAAAATTAATAATAATAATTAAATTAAATGGGGTATGAAATAATAACTTTACATGTAATTGGCTTTATTTATAACTTTTAATTTTCTTAAGAATCATTGTTGATAATTGACATAATAATACACCCATACTTTATATGTTATGCTTTCAAATACTTATACAATTTAAGTTTATAATTAATAAGTTTATTATAAAAACCATTATGACTCGTGACGAATAGTTGGAAATTACATTATGTTGTTAAAAAAATCTGCCTACAGATAATTATGAGCAATGATTTTGGTAATACAAATTTATATACAACAAATTTGTACGCAAAAAAAATATGACAAATGATTATTATGATCAAAAATCGTTATTATGAAAAATAATATGACAAGTAATGTTATGTGAGCCAATATGGACCCTGGTAAACCTTATCTCGTTGCAGTAAGGTATGCAAATGGTCAATTAAAAGTTTTTACGATGGTAACTAGCAATTGTTTGATGTCACTAAAATGACGAAGTATCTTGTGTAGAAATTACCAGTCGAATAGAATTTTTAAGAAAACTAAACAACGAATATATTTTGAAATATTTATCGGATTAAACAATAAATACTCAAGATGAGTTTAAAATAAAAAAAAACTGTTGGGGTGTCTCAGGTTTTCTGTGGCTCAAGTAACATCGTGTTTAAAAAGTACGTTTTGGTTATGTATTTTTTTTTGTGTTTTTATTATTTTACTGATACATTTTTCGAACGATGTTTATGTTACTTCTTTTTCTATTATTTTAGAAAGCTACATCATACGGGTCAATTTTATGTAGTTCATAAAGAAACTCGTTGTCGCTAGGGAAATATGAATATTTGGTACACTGTTTGAGTAGATGGTCGATAGTTTGTGGTGTCGTGTCATCGCATGGGCAGGTATCAGTGTCAGTGATGTGGAAGCGTACTAGATAGGCTTTGTGATATCCATGACCGGTATTTGAGTGAGTTGGAAGGTGAGTGACATATGCTTGCGAAGTGTTGTTACGTGTACCTACGAGTTTAAGTGTAGGCAGATGGTGTTTTTTGTGGGTTCCTGCTGTACTGTTTATGTATATTTGTTCATGTTTGCCAATTATTGTTTCATGTAGGTTCTTATTATAAAAGGATAGGGGAAATCGGCAGAAATCGGGTCTTGTGTAATAAGGCCGGTAGTTTGGCGGCTGTGTATTCTGCCTCATTACCGTGAAGGCCGGCGTGGGCTTAATCCAGCTAAAATGGATTTCTCCTGCTTTTTGGATTTGACGAATTAATTTATCAATGCTGTTTATCGTTTTGTTTGTGCTGCTTCGTTTTTCAACTTATTGAGCCAGATGCAATAGACACTGAACTGGTGAGTGCGCTTACTTTGGGAAAATGCAGCCCAATTAATATAGATCACAACTGGTTAAACCAAGAGCAACCAACCGTTCTGTCTGAAACACATACGAACGCAGGTAGTAATAGAAACGCCTATGCCCGGTGAGCGCGAGTCGTTATACTCGTTATGCACGCTCAAGTGATTAATATCTATGTCTGAAATAGTAAGCGACCTATGAGTGGTCAAGAACCGAAATGTCTCGGGTTCGTGTGAAACCCATCCACTAGAGCCGTTATAGGATTAATGGTTGGAGTAGTATTGCACGCTTCCTGTACACTTGTATACGCACTTTGAAATTTATGATTAGAAGTGTTGAGTTACGACGAATGTACGACGATTGAAGTTTTGCGACAATGGGGTTTTGTGTGTGCGGTGTGTGAATCAGGGTTGCTGACGATTGTCTTAGAAAAAATATACTACTTTGAATACAAATGGGTAAAGCAGAATAGGAGTAAAGTTTATGTTATTTAGTTTAGTTTATCATGATTGTAGGTATATAATCATTCTATACACGTATCAGAAAAAAGTGAACATAAGAAAAGGTAACGTCCCGAGACTACGCGGTCACTAAAAGATATATTTTTTTATCTTTTTTTATCTGGGTTCGCTTTGTTTTTAACTAGGTATTCTAAATTTCAAATCTATAGTGTAAGAAGTTAAAATCAATTTAATTCTGTTTATTTGAAAGGAATTACTTAATTCAATTTACATTGATATACAAAATCTCTAATATGAGATTATGTACGCGGTCACTAAACTCGTGTTCCCGAGATATTTAGCGATGTGACAGACAGACAGACAGACAGACGAACAAAGCCACACAATAAAAGAAGAAGACAAAAAAGTGTCGGTACATTATACTTTAGTATAACAGTGTAGGTAGCTAGAGTAGTCTAGACCATAATTAGTAATGAGCTAAGTAATGAGTCACTTTAAGCACGAGGTAACTACTAAGGCATATCATGCTCTAGCTCTAGACGCGCAATCTGTACCTACTTTGTAGGTCGCCCGAGGTGACGATAGGAAAGAAAGTTTTATTACTTACTAATCATTCACAACACATAAATTGGTTGACTTGTAGAGAATGCCTTTTGACATTAAGTTCGCCATTTGTAGATTTTTCTTTATTTGTGCAATAACATTTAAATAATAAATTTATAATAAATCTAATCTTTCTACCTCGAATATATAGTCGGGTATATAGGGTAGGTAAGAGTTAAAATATAGATGCGACCAATTTATTTACACGTTAGGCCGCGGTATACACTGAAAACAATTATGTACATATTAAGGATGATTTATTACAATCTGACAAAAACGTTATAATGTGTCATAAAATTCTGTGTCCCTATCCTTAGGTAATTAAATAAGGCATACGAATAGACCCAGCTTCAATCTTCAATTAATCAATAAAATACAATAAAACAGTTTTGATATTAGCGTACGTTTTTGGAAAAATGCACATTGTCACTAGTACAATACTT
This sequence comes from Cydia strobilella, assembly GCF_947568885.1. Classification (NCBI taxonomy): domain Eukaryota; kingdom Metazoa; phylum Arthropoda; class Insecta; order Lepidoptera; family Tortricidae; genus Cydia; species Cydia strobilella. Next base: position 8,861,860 of record NC_086068.1, on the reverse strand, counting down.
TTTTCACCACACCAACTGGTAAAGGCTCTCTTGATTGTTCAAAAACTGATAAGAAAGTTGCATTTTATTCACATGTGAGGCAAAGTAATCAAATGCAAATTTTGAGTTGTTTTCTTATGTTTGCTGGTAGAATTGACTTATAAATGATGATATTCATAAATCATTTATTTCGTGATACTTACATAATAGCATTACAAGGAAAAAAAAAAAAAAAACATTTGCAGTGTTTACCACGAAATGGGCTCGCCTCAGCATAATGCCGACCCAAGTGTCAGCGCTGATCTTCCGGCGAGTCCATTTGTGATTTTAAATGATACCTAAATATTTTATAATATTCATTTTGAATCGATTTGGTTTGATTTTGTTTGTTATTTTACTGTTAGTATTTTAATTATGGTGGTGTGGTGAAAGTTTTGTGTTTCACTCAGTGGCAAAATTTGTTTAAACCTCGTGCCTTGAAACCCTCGCAAAGCTAAAGATTCAATTTCTCGAATTTCAATTTTGGAATCTTTCGCTTGCTCGGGTATCAATATTATCACGAGAGGTTAAACAACAACTTTGTCCCCTTGAAAAACAAATAACTATTATCAGGTAATGCAGACGACGCGAGTGATTTCATTCCATAGTCCGCATTGAAGAAGACGTGGCAAATTGGCCCAGTTAACCTTTTGGACGTCAATGACGGAGATATCGGCACCGCAGGTCCAACGGCAAAGACGGATTAATCGCTCAAAGACCACAGAGCAACATAGACCTACGTGCATGTGCATGAAGTTCAATTTTAGTTTTGACATTTCGGTGACGTGGCGTCCGGGTGACAGCTTTTGAGTTTGACACGGCGTCGAAAAGGTTAAATTAAGCTGGAAACTCGTATACACCTTCGTTATGACGCATTAATAGTTCTCTTAAAAGTCGACGCAAATATCGTGTGCGCGTCAAAAGTTATTCAAGGTCAAAGGTCATAAAAATCGGTTTTTCGCGGATATCAAAATTTCTATAGCTCCGATGTTATTTACATGTAGGTAAGAATTGTAGATCATAAAATTTGCGCCAGGTTAGGTACCAATCAAAATTTTTCTCATGCGATTAGCCGTTTTCAAGATATACGGTATAGAAGGCGCAGCGGCCAGCCAAACGCACTATGACGCAAGGTTAGCTGGTAATCTCTGTGAATAATACATTCTATAAAGTTTTTTAATTGTTAAAATAACACTTTTGGGTAATACATAGATTTTAAAACAAAAGTTGCCCCTCCTGTGGACATTAGTTAACAGCTTGTAATGTAATGTCAATGACATAGTTTAATATAAAAAGGGTACCCCTTTAGACAGGTTTAATCAGGAAAATAAGCTTTATAGCCTTTAACTTTAGGTATTTCTACAGGATAGATGCAGATTTTAAGTAATAATGATACAAGAAAATGTTTTATTTTAAGCTTTTATTTAACTCCCGATTCCGATGAAACTTGGCTACAAAATTAGCCAACCTTTTCTCGGCTACTTAATGATTTCAGATTGAGCCAAAATTTGGCATATATTATGATGACAATGTAATGACATCGAGCTGATCTGGATGGGAAACGTAGATGGCCACAGGAACTCTGTGATAAAATGACTCTATCTCATTGAGTTTAGATTTGTCACAATCGTCTAGAAGAGTAGTCGATAACAGTGAAACAAAGTTCAAGACCCCTACCATTTGAGAGTAAAAATAAAAACGAGATTACAAAAACAAGTTATTTTAATTTTCATCGTCTTCTTTATTAGGTATCTGTTGTCAAATCTGGGTCAAATGCAGTTTCTTCATAGGGGTCGCTTTGAAATGAAGCTGCATCAAAACAGGCTTGCCCATTGCACTGGCCACAAGTTAAAGAGCATTGCACCCCGATTATTTGCACCCACAGCATGGATCACACCCCTTTTTACAATTGCAAAATATGGTATTTAGCAGCTCATCTGGAGCTGGTGCTAATTTTGTTGTCATTGGCTCCAGGAATTTGTTTTGCAGCACCCAATGCCATTCTTGGGGTTTTAAATCATGCCAACCATTTTTATACCTGGTAATATGTACGGTTTGTATGCTGATGGGCCGCTGCAGTTGTCGGTGGAAGAATTGACAGCTGGACAGGTTTATTAAGCTTTGTAGACTTAACAAACTGAGCCCACCGTGGACATTATGTCTCAAAAACCTATTTCAATAATAACTAGCAAGTACGCCGTACGTATACTTACATGGACACAAGCGGTTACTTATTTTCTAAAGGACAAACTACTTTTAAAATCTGTATATGATCAAAGAAAGATATAACTCCGTAATAGATGGATACAGTCTAAGGAAAAAACGTGCCTCGAAAATCACGAAAATTTGATTCTCGATCAGAGGGCGCCACTAGTTTTAGCCTACACTCGTATAGAGGGCGTTGACGGTTTCGTTTGTTATTTATAATTTTAACGCATATCAGTGAAAGAACATGGGTCAAAATCATAAAAATAATTAATGCAAATAAAAAAAATCATTTATCCATATTTAAATACATTTTATCGTATTTTTATAAATATTTATTTTTAGTTTTAAAGTGTGTCGACAGATGGCAGTGAATTTACTGGGGTTACAAAATTTACTATGACAGTACCGCTCTAGTATAAGTTACTCTATGATATGATTAATAAAGGATGATAAAATAACTTCATAGAAGGTATTATTCACCGATATTCACGAATGACCTTGCCTCATAGTACGTATGTCTGATCACTGAGCATTCTGTGCCCATTATGCCCTCTTGAAAACGGCTGATCTCCTAAAAAAATATTTGGTACCTAACTAGTCGCAAATATTATGCTCTACAACTCTTACCTACATGTAAATAACAACAGAGTTATAAACATTTTGATATCCGCGAAAAACCGATTTTTAAGACATTTGACCTTGAATACCTTCTGACGCGCACACGACATATGCGTCGACTTTTAAGAGAACCTTTAGTTTCGTCATACGAGTTTCCTGCTTATTGTCTCTTTGACGACCGGTCTGGCCTAGAGGGTAGTGACCCTGCCTGTAAAGCCGATGGTCCTGGGTTCGAATCCCAGTAAGGGCATTTATTTGTGTGACGAGCACAGATACTTGTTCCTGGGTCATGGGTGTTTTCTATGTATTTAAGTAATTGAGTATTTATATATTATATATATTATAATATAGTATATAGTAGTATATATTATTATATAGTACCCATAACACAAGCCTCCTTGGGCATACCGTGGGACAGTCAATTAGTGTAAGAATGTCTCATAATATTTATTTATCTCTCATTTCGAAGTTGACCCCCTTTTTAGGCTTAAGATGACTGGCCTAAATCGCTTCGTGCAAATAAACGGTATGTCGACATTGTAAAGGATGCATGCGGTCCCCACCCCACGCCTGACGTCCGGTGAAGGAACGGGGAAAATGGAATGGATTCGTGCAATAATGTTATATTTCAGGTACAGTATTGTGTCATTGCTTGGCCCGAATGTTTCATCATTAATTTTTACCCGCTTAGTAGTAAATAAGTGTTATCTTACGGTCAATCTGTTGTTCGGCCCGCGGTGAACTAGAGTCACGGACGACAGATAATACAGATTCCGGGCCTGTAACTAGGATTCATGTACCACTGAATTCATATTAGGTACACAATTCTGCATGTCTGTAAGCAATTCTTTCCCCCACGCAAGGTTTATGTTTGACATTATGCACAGTGTAAAGGTTCTTTTATCAAGTGTTTTCTTTGTTACATACGATTCAAGAATCAATCTTTCATTTTAAGAAGTGGATAGAACAAACCTGAATTAATTACATATAAAGGCGCGAAGTCATTCTCTGGAAATTCAATCCGCGCTTAAATCGTTGAATAATACATTTTAATTTAGTTTTAGTGATATTGTAGGTATCTGTCTGTTTTCTGGTTGAGAGAAAATGTATTGTCGAGGAGTTCTATTCAGATTAAAAAATATGACATATACAATAGTCATGTATGTCATAAATAACCATCGAATAAAAAAAAAGAAAACCAATCAGCCAATGCAGCATATATTTTCAGTCACCATTTTCATTTATTTAAAGAAAATCTTATAAAAATACCAGAAAATACGTGGAAAATACACGTTGACATTGGTTTTTTTTTTTTTTTTTCAATTATATTTAAAAAAATTAAGTTTATTTTTGCTACCCTTATACATATTTCTTCCTTGCGCTAATTTCTACTACCTGAAGGTTGTCTGGAAGAGATCGCTTTTAAGCGATAAGACCGCCTGTTGCTGCTTAGTTTTTTATGTTAATTTGCTGTATTTAATCATGTTTCATTGTGCACAATAAAGAATATTATTATTATTATTATTATTATATTTCCTGTTTACATAAAGTTCTTTGGCTGATCTAACAACCTTTTTTTGATCGAGATATTTTAATAAACTAGGTATTTCCAAACTAACTAATTAATTACACAGGATAGCTCCAGAATCAAGTCATATCAATAGTCGCAAGAATAAAAGTCAAGACAACAAGGTCGTTCTCGGTGATATAACCGTGACGAGGGCGATAAGACCCTGTTATGATACCGTATGTACCTACTCGGACTTGACAACCCACGTCATCACATAACCAGCTCATATGAAAGTTATTATTGTAAATACTTGATTAACTGTGTGAAACTAGAAAAATATTTACAAACAAAATTCAATTGGTACTGATTAAAATGAGCTATAGGCTTTTGCAAATTGATGATCAGATTAGTTTTTAATGTGCGTAATTAGTATTTTAAGTAAATATTATTTTGTTTGGTTATTTTATTTAATAAACATAAGTTGAGTACAATCGATAAATATTATATACATAGTTATAAAGAAGACGGGAATCCCAAAGCTAGAGGAACGAAGAATAATATCAGTCTCCTTAAGTAGCACCGACATCGCAAACATTTAAAAAATTGAATTACGGTACGCACCTAGCAAATTTAATTACCTATACTGGCAACCGTTAGTGATAGGTTGGTTAATTGACTGTCAACTCACCTGCGGGAACAACAGGTTCATAAAAGTACCGTAAAAATTCCTTGTTTCTATCACAATTTCTCTTTTTTAAAAAAAATTGAAGTGCTTTAACACTGGCGATTTTATTGTGCTGTACGGTCGTCGTGAACGCTGCTCGCACTATTCGTGCTTGAGAAAGGAGACCTAGGCTCTCCGAAACATGTCGCGCGAGTGAATAAAACAAGTGAGTCTAAACTGTGAAATTATTTAATGTTAGTATGTCTCACAACAGTTTAAATTCGAAAATTTCAACTGTCTAGCTATCACGGTTCATGAGATACAGCCTGGTGACAGACATAGACGGACAGACGGCCAGACGGACAGCGAAGTTTAAAGTAGTAATAGGGTCCCGTTTTTACCCTTTGGTACGGAATCCTACAATGATGGGAATAATTTTTACATTTTCTCTACTTAAATAAGTATTTATACGTATCACAACAAACGTACTTAGTAGCGAATGTAGAAACTAACTGTTGTTAAATCATACTCGCACGTTTTCTTGAACATTTAATAAATCTGGTAACATTGGACCAATAGTTTCTCGTGCAAACACATTGCACTGCTTTACGGCAATGTGCAGTTATTGGTTCGGACGACCGTCGCCGGTCGCCGGATTCCAATTCGAAGCCGCAACACCGATCCAGTACGCCTTATGCCACTACGACACTCTTATGTAGATACGGCTTTTCAGCTTTTAGTCGAAATCCAATGCCAGGTTTCATACCTTTCAATTATTTTTATTTTCACGACTTCAGGTGTAATTCATCTTTACAAACGCCGAACTGCTTTTTTGTTTTTAACTTTCGTCGAAATTGTATTCATTGCATGGGTAGTTTGTGATTATTTGTTTTAGTTGCTGTCGTTTTATATAAACACAATGCTCAAAAATATCTCAATTGGCACGTGATAGTCATGTCCTAATATATGTATGTGAACTCCTTGTTTGCTTCGATTATAATAATTATGGTACGTGGCATACATATTTAGCGTGGATTTATGGTAGAGTCACCTGCAATAATTTCTTATTCTTCGAAGACCGCAAAAATATGTGACACGCTCTTATGAGTCTTATGGCCCTACACGTACACATAAGATCATGTCAGATTTGGCGGCCTTCGTTGTGTAACATATTATTGCGGGTGACTGTACGACCACATATTTTAAGTTTCGTATGTTTTATTAAAAAATGTACGTTAGTTTATTTTTCCTTATAAAATAATTCAGCGCGCAATATTTCGCAACATTAAAACCTACGTCTTGTTTTAATTTGTGGTTAAGTATATCAAAGATACGATGGTAGAGTAATTAAAGCGTCATTAGTAGGTATAGGGTGAAACATAGCCCTCGTCTCTAAATGTAAAATTAGATAATGGCGAGGGCTCGAGTGTAACAGGTAAATAGTTATTAATTCAGAAATGTCCACTCGTGTCAGCAGCTGACATGGCCAAATGAGCGAGGTGTTCAATACCATCTCGTCGATTTGTGTAAGATTGTTCACTATTATTTACCCTATTCTACAAATAAACATATACATATGTAATTGTTGTAAATTAACATCTACAAGGTAAATAAACATATAATTGTTGTAAATTTACATGTCCTATATTTTCTTGAAATTAAAAGAATACCATCCATACATAAGTCAATCTAACAGACACGATTTTCTCCGTCCGGAACATTAAGTACAGTAGTGGAAGCCGTACGAGGCAAATTTCAAAGAAAAACCGCAAATCGATGAACAGTTTAGCCATTTGGCACACACATACTAAAGGTCAAAACAAATTTTTTGACCCGCACGCAGTTCTTAAAAAAAAACTCCCTGAGGAGGGGCGATGATGAGTCAATATTTTTCTTGTACGGGTTTTTTTTTCAGAAACCCATCGTGTGTGATATGAAAGTGCCTTTTGAGGCGATTTTATAAATATGCTACATCATTACATTTCAACCATTTTTTTAAATTAAAACATGAATAATTTTCAAAACATACCAAGTTTGGGCTTTTCCAGATACGATATGGCTGATTTTTTTTATACAATATACCACAAATGATACGTGATATTTAACCCCAAGAAAACAATTTTGAAATTATTTCATTTAGTATATAATTTTTAATTGAAAAGCTATACAAACGAAAAATATTAAAAAAATGCTTCAGTACAGTTCCATAAGTATAAAATAGGTACTGAAGTAGGACTGTGTCACTTTGTAATATTGAAAAATAAAAAATAAATACCTATCGCATAGTCCAATATAGTTTTTTTTATTGTATTAAACATTGAGTGTGTTGAAATTTAACACTATAGGTAAAATTGTGTAATTAGGGTTCCGTACCAAAAAGGTACAAAATGAACCCTTATGGTGCGACTCTGACCGTCTGTCTGTCTGTCTATCTTATTGCTAAATATCTCGAGTACTACTTAAGTTATCGATTTAAAATTTGGAATAGTCATGAAGAACGCTAACCCAAACACATTGAAAGTGTAATTTTTTAATATTTTTTAATTAATTATGGAACATGCCCAATATATAGAGGGGGCAAAATTTCAAAGTCTAGTTGCTAGGTCGAGTGGGATATCATTTGAAAGAAGTCACTGAATATTACAAACAATTGACTTATGAAGGAAAATTTTAAAAATATACCATTCTTCCCCCCCCCCCCCCCCCTTATCTCCGAAGTTATTATACTTGAAATATCTATAAGATTACACCAAAACCACCTTCTTTGAAATAAAACAAAAATTGTTGAAATCGTTTCGATAAAGAATTATCCCAGAAAAACCAACATACATAAAGGTCGCGCAAATTAGTAAGCTAATTTGCCAATAGATGGGGCTTTACACAATTACGCTTATTACTTATGATTCTGGTTTAAAGTCTTACGTGATTACAGTTACATGAGAAAATTTAAAGTTTGTACGAAACCCTCGGTGCGCGAGTTAAACGAACTCACAATTGGCCAGTTTTTTTTATTATAGTTACTTTTTTATGATTTCTTATTTACCTACATATTTCTTCCCTAAGTTTTACTTCTAAAGAAATCAGTTTTCTATTGAATTATCGTCCTCTACATTCATTTTGAAAGCCGAATACTTAAATGTAGTATGACATTGTAAGTTACTAACGAGGGCCCGGTCTACTTCGTTAGAATTGTTTCTAAAATCTGTACAGAAATAAAATGTTATTTTTTTGTAATTGAGAGCGCCCTAACCGTTTAAAATGTTAATGTTTGATAACCTGAACATTGGGTAAGTCAATGTCATATTGATTTTTATAAAAATATTTACCTACCTACTGATTCGGTGTAGTGTGATAAACGTGACTTGAAGAATAACTTGGGGCGGTGCGCACTTCTTTTCCAGACGGTCAATAAAGCGAATATTACTATAATAACCTACGTTTTATTCTTGTTCTTCATTTCTACAAAATGTTATGCGAGTTGTTTGACGCAAGTACCTTACAAAGTCTATGAAAAATGGTAACGGAATGTGAAATAATCTCAGGCCAGTTAATTTCTTCTATTTGGATCGAAAAAGCTTGTGATTATGAGTATGTGCTGTGAACCTACTACCTGTTAAAAAAAGTATAGTTCAGAAATGAAGTTTAATTACTCGTTTTCAGGGTTCCGTGCCCAAAGGGTAATAACGGGCCGCTATTACTAAGACTCCACTGTCCGTCTGTTTGTCAGTCACCAAGCTGTATCTCGTAAACCGTGATAGCTAGACAGTTGAAATTTTTACAGATGATGTATTTCTGTTGCCGCTATAACAACAAATACTAAAAAATTAATTTGTACGGAACGCTCGGTGGGCAAGTCCGACTCGCACTTGTCCGGTTTTTTATCCACTAGTAGCATATTTATAATCCCAGTGTCACTTACACTGGGGTGCTACGGACAGGAAAGCTCCTAGAGTGCTGAGTCCCTTCTCATTTCTCTGATCAGCTGATCCGGGGGAAAGAGAAGGGCTCTTGGACGGTGCGCCCCGGGGGCATCGGTAAGTAATCTCCTGGTTTCCAGGTAATTAAAACAGGGGCTGCCAATGTCCTGTCGTGGGGGGGTTAGGGCGGGGTTCCGCACAGGGTGTCCTCTCAATGAGGGAGTGTTCACCCGAGTGCGTGCTGGAGGGGGGCCTTTGGGCCGGGCGGCTGCGGTCGCGTGAGGGCACAGGAACGTCGCTGACCTATATAAAACTGCGGTCCCCGTAACTATCTAGGCAGAGGGCCGGCGAGATCACGAGGATGACCACCTCTATAAAAATCGGGGGGGGGGGGGGGTGGAACCCAGGGTTTATCCATCTCCTTCCTGCGTGGAGGTTGTCATGAGGGACAAGTGTGTGGTGTCGCCCTGTATACTACCTTCGAGTCCAAGGAGGGGACAGCCTCGGAATGCTTACACGTCTGTGTCACCGCCACCATTGCTGCGAGACGGGTATACCGTGGAGGGTTTAGTCGGTATTTGGCCCCTGGGCCACGAGTCCGACATATCCGTCCTAGTTCCCTGGCTAGGCAAATCCTATGATTTGTTTTCATTTGATTTGATTTGATTTCAATTATTTCATAATAATAAATTACAGCATAAATTATGCCATGTCAATCTACCCGAATTTATATTATGATCGTCAGTATATTAAGTACAATTTAAATTTCAAAAATGGAAAAAAATACAAAATAATAAATAATTTGTGCAAACTTTTATTGACCGGGATATGGACCGTGATTACCTTTTGTATTTTCAAAGATATATATAACTCCGTAATAGATGAATACAGTCTTTAAAGAAAAACCGTGCCTTGAAAATCACGAATATTTGATTCTCGATTACCTTTGGCCTACTCTCGTATAGAGGGCGTTGACGGTTTTGTTTGTTATTTAATAATTTTAACGCACATCAGTGAAAGAAAATAGGTCAAAATCATAAAAATAATTAATGCAAATAAAAAAAAAACATTTATCCAGATTTAAATACTTTTTATCGTACTTTTATAAATCTTCATTTTTAGTTTTAAAGTTTGTCGATAGATGGCAGTGAATTTACTGTGGTTACAAAATTTACTATGACAGTACCGCTCTATCCTATTATATCGTCTTTGGTATTTTGTATTGTTCATTTCCCGGTCAATATAAGTAAGTCTAGTGAAACTGTTAATTTGTGCAAAATAATAAATAAGTAAACAATGTAAAATTATGTCAACTTAAAAATTAGTAATATATCTCATAATGATCGTCATCTTAAAAACTAAGAGCAATATATCAAATAAAAAATCATACATAACATAAACAATCTTTAGAGAAATATGTTTTACCGTATTTTTATTAGTTAAATGTTACATTTCTAAATAAAATAAAGTGCTATGCTTCCAAAAAATGTCTACAAACATTTTACGTGACAGCTATTCCATAATAAAAATGAACTTTCAAAGGAACCATCAGTCGACGTCAGAGTTATTACAGTTTTTATGAATTAGGAATCTCTAAGTCGCTCACACTGTACTGGTTCGGCTTCGATTCGCACGTTCTCATGTAACCAATGGCAATAGGTGCTTAGGGCTCCAAGTCCGTTTACGTAAAGACAAAAGGCTGACTCACAAACTAGTGCACGGCGTGGGGGTAGAGTTTCAATTTACGTGCGTCGAGGATAACACGTCGTTTATGAAGAGTAAGAAGTTGAAATATATCTACTATCAGAATAGCAGATGCACCTAACTAACCTTAACAGAACTTTAAGGATTACCAATAATACAGCCCGTTTCAAATTTTAATTTCTTGTTCTGAGACGATTACAAGTTTGATTACTAAGCATAAAAATTACAAATAAAAAAGATGGGTTTGATTTCCGTGCAGCTGTCAACAGTGAGATTTCTCAGTTTCAGTACATAGTGGAGTCAATATAAAGTTTAAGTTACATTAAATGCACACTCAAATTTTTCTACATGGGTGAATTCTATATCATATTGAATACCCGTCTGTAAAGTAACAACTTGATATCAGTTCCCGTTTTTGAGAAATAAAACTTTTTTTTTAAATCTTTTATACTACTTAAACAATAATTCCCACATAAGATATTTTTCGTAGAATGGGTTATGAAGCTTATACGACTACACGGTCAGAATATCTCTCGACAATAATGTAAATTATAGATTTATTGAAACAAATTATTATTTTGTAAGTTTTTCATGACCGAGGAACTCCCACACCGAGAGAAAAGTTTACTATGGTGGTTATGAAGTAGTTGTATCGATCATGTTTAAAAATCTCCCGAGTCACTACTATATTTGTAGAATAGCAGCAAGATTTTGGAAACAAACAGCAAATAATGTTCTGCACAATTAATGGACATTTCTAGTTTTTTGCCAGTAACTGCACAAGTTATGGAAGAATAACATATTCATTTTTCTCTCGATAATTAAATCAATTTCCAGCATAAAAAATTTAAAAAGTATGCGGTATTTCCAGGCGTTCACAGAGGCCAATTCGAACTTTATTTAAGATGTCAATAATATATCATTTTGTTATCATTCGCCCGACCGTCTCGCTCGCACCAAAACATATTTTAACTAGTACGAGCGAAACGCACACGCAAATTAAAAAAATGACATCTTTAATAACAAAGTTCGAATTATCCTCAAGGTATATTAGGAAAGTATACCTTATGGCTTATGGCATTGCGTTAAGGTTCAATAGTTCAATGCATTAAGTGTCTGTCTTTATATGAAAAACGATAGCTGTCAAATTGTTATATCTATTCACAAAACGTTTAGAATACTGGATGCTGTGTCAGATATAAATAGACCCTTGAAGTCTTACAACTATCTATTATGCTTGATCTGAATCTTACTGGTTAGTAAGGACCGTCCACTTAGTTATACTTTGAATAGCCGCCCGGACAAATTATAAAGCTTATTTCGAATTTTAAATTTTGACAATTCACGAGAAGAGTAACGTAACGTCAAACGATATGTTTGTCCCTTTTCAACGATCCTGTCATCCGATGCTTTTAGTAGCGGGAGCTGTGAGATTGAAAAGACGCAAATGTCAGCAATTCGTACCGCTTGGTATTTGTCAGCGAGCGCATCGCGACATGATACCAGTATGAACCTGGCCCTCGATTACGTATAATTGTAAGGAAACTTGGGATCAAGTTATATTAGTCTAAGGTCTAACAGTTGAGAATAAGACGTGCTCTGAATATACAGTGTGGAATTTTTTTATGGGCCCTGAAGGGAAAGTGCCTTAAAACCTTCAGTTACCTCATTTTATTTTTAAAACGAAACAAAACTGCATTCAAAGGTTTTTTGAAAGAAAGAAAGAAAGAAAGAAAGAAAAGACATTTATTGTAAAGACCTTCTACAAACAGCGCCACCTCAGTTACAAAAAAGAACTTACTCACTAAACACTTAAAGCTAGGTACAATGGTAGTTATAGAAAAAGGAGTAAGGTAAGGGTTAATGAAATTCGCTTGTCTCGCCTGGGAATCGAACCGACTAAAAATTCTAAACAATAAACACTCCCTATTTCATTCTACTAGTCGATACAGTTAATGTTAATGATAACATTTCTTCAAGAAACATTAGGTCTTACACTCGTCTGTAGTACAAAATTTCCATAAAATCGAATATTTAGTACTCAAGAATATTTTTAGACAAGCAAAATTGAAAAAAAAAAAACCTTTGAATGCAGTTTAGTTTCTTTTAAAAAATAAAAGAATGTCTCCTTTAAGTAAAATGACCTAACTTAAGGTTTTCAGAGAATTTCCCTCCAGGGCCCATTAATTTGATTATTAAATTATAGTGGTAAGTAAGCGCATTGAGTATGCACTTTTGTCTCAGGCGATGCCGCTTGGCACGATTGATTGTTCCTTAGGGCAAATAAAACTGATTCAGCCCGGTAGCCACGAGATCGTAACGCCCCCCAAAAGGGGGGTGAAAGGGTCGGCTCCCCAAGTCCAATCTATGCTATATTTCTTCCTGTTCTTAGCAACTAGGGCAACTTATATATCATTTTCGTATAATTTAGGAACGAGGAATTCATTTTTGAAATAACTATTAGACCTTTCCATACAAAAAAAATGAGTTGTTTACAAAAAAAATTAATGTTATGTAATTTTTTGTGACAATTTTCCCTGTTACAATTACAGTGTGGCGATTTGCACTAAATAAAAAATGGACAATGTAGCCCATTTATTGTTCATTCTGGAAAATATCACTTAAAAGGAATAGCTGCCGAAACGCCTGTCAAAAAAGAGGCGTTTTTTCTTACTAAGCGGCGTTTTAAGTTTCCAAAGTTTTTATTCCTTACTTGTTGTTTTTATTCCTCACTTGTTGTTTTTATTATTTTTTCGCAACTGTGTTAAAAAACGTCGTTCGATACACGTGCGGAAATGTCATTCTTCACTCATCCCGAGTCTTGCCAAGATACCTATCTCGGTACTCGTGAAGTAATGACATACTTTCCGCACTAGCATCGAAATGTACTATTTATTCCATTTGGGCACCAAGAAGTATGTTGGTAGTAAACCTTTTAGTGCGAGTAAAATAGTATGTAATAATGATTTAATATAATATTGTTAATTTACTAAAGTTTCATTATTGCGTCATTTCATCTCATAACCCTACTACCCATTGAATTGAATGACCTTTTTCACGTTTTCTGCAGCAATGCAGTCGACTGCAGCAATATTGAAGCGCGACATTGCTGTCGACTGCTACGGCAGTAGCCGTAAATGTCAAAATCAAATTTCCTGTCTGGATTTTGACGTTCATTTAAAATAAATAATCAAAGGGGATCATCGATTTTGGGCCCGGAGGACAAACCATCGCGTATATTATGGTACACTACACAGACGGTTACAGTAATTATAAACGCATTTGATTACGGAAAAAGATATAATATTGGGTGTAAATGAAACGGGAATGTATTATACAATAAAATAAATTATATCTATTATTAATTTCCGTAAATCACACCATCATCTTTATTAGCATAGCATAGCTTAACGCTCAATTTCGCACAAACCGTGAGGTTTTCACTAAGGAGTTTCAAATTCTCTTTGCACTAAACTTTATGGTTGGTAGAAAAGTCTGTATTCTAATTTGGTACTAACTGCCACTGTCTGTCATTGCTATGTCATAGCCTCATAGCTAACATACGTGGGATATATGCCGCAATGTATGCATTGCGCGTTTTATCGGAGCTTTGCCTGAGGTGTGTTAAGTAAGCGCGCAATCAAAATTAAACATGCGTAAACAATCGTTACGCGTACCGATGAAACTGGGTAAGTTAGTCATGGGAGAATTAACGGTCGACCGCATCGCGAACTCTCGGCAGTTCAAGCGGACCGATCGTCTACCGCGAACATTGAAGTGAGACGGAGATATGGAAGTCGATCAAATGTTCTCTACAGTGAATCGGTACCCGTCAGTTAGTGTCTGCGTGGGTAATTTAAATAGCTTGGACGTCGTAATAATTATGGTTGTATTCCATACAATATTACATATACGTGAGAATTTTTTTGTTATTACACTAACATGAGTAAGAGATTTATGAAGGTGAAACAAAAGTCGAGTGTCCATTTTCTATAAGCAACAAAAAAAAATTCGAAACAAAAATGGTTAATAGTAATTAAACGGATTAATTTACGTTAGAGATTTTTTTGTAGAATATAGTAAATATAAAGAGCTTAATTAACATGTAATTTTTATGTACACATTAGTTGTTATTTTTATGTAAAAAAATGTTTTAATAAAGAAAGTTATTGGGGGCAGGTTTCTGTGTCAAGCTGGAAGAAAATATAAATACTTAATGAGTATATGCTTGAGAACAGCATATTAGAAAATCTCTAGTGTGGGGATTGATGTTTTGGTTTATTTTTCTATTTTAGTAATAATTTGGATTTATAAAAAAAAATTGACATATTTTGTGGAGATTTTTTTCAAAATATATTATTTGTAACATAGGGAATCACATCTCAAAAAATCTCTAATGTGAGAATTAATGTAGATTTCTCATACATTTTGAACTGTGCTGACCGGCCTATACAATGAGGGCTACCGTTTTTGTGCTCACCAGTTGGCGCCACTGTAGATTTAGGTCCAGAGAAACAGATCTCAAAATTCTTTTATGCTTATTTTCATAAAATCAATACATTCTAATATACACAAGGGTATTTTAAAGTCTAAATGTGCCATTTTTTCAACCTGTTTAATTTTGCATATATTTTAGTTTGCACTTTTTTTCAAACCTAACATTTATTGAGCTACTTATACGAGTCTTATCTATTGTTTACCATGATTAATTAAAGATAGACAAAGATTTACCACAATTATGAATAAGGAGTGAAAATTCCCGATAAAAAAGCTTGAAAATATAACTTTTATGCATTTGACATTTTGAAAGACCTCCATCTACACTAGCGGTCCTAGCGGCGAAATTAAACGCGGTAGCCCTCATTAAATTCAGAATCGGACTTCTAGAGTCTTCATGTACCTACAGGAAGGAGTCACGCATTATCATACATAGGTATACAGCGTGCACACATACAGTCAGCGTGACATCATCCGTCATGCGACGTGACAAAAGGACTCACCGTGGGGTGCATATGCGGGTGGGGGTAGAGTTGCATTCTGCGCGCGTCCACATACAGGTCGTTCATGACGAAGGGGTAGCCGGTCAGCGCGACATCGCCGCTGCCGTCGTGCAGCTCGTCCTCATCCGTCGTGCGAGCCACTGCGACAAAGTTTGCAAAGTTTAACATCCTATTATCTCGCTAGATGGCGGGATTAAGGGCCACGTCTTCAGTATTATTCTTTGTTTACTAACTCGAAGGATAGAGTAAACACCACGCTCTCTAAAATTTCATGCGCCGGATTTATTTGGGTATTTAAAATTCCTGTTTAACCGTTACGTAAATACAAGCCTGATTTAAAGTGATGAGGTCACGAATCAGTGTTTTTGTGCAAGCTTATGGATTAATAATAATGCATTTTCCTTTTTTTTTTGACCGAGCGAGCGTCTGCATTTTTTTCAGCTTGGGCAAAAACGCTTTCGTATTACCGGCTGTTCCTTAGCCTTTACAGGCTGCATTTCTCAACCGATTGTCTTAAAATTTTGTGAACAGGTACGATAGTTAACATTTTTCGTAAATTGTTTTAGAACAGTTTTCAAAATTGAGGAGTCACACATATTGTATACAAGTAATCAATTATGTTACGACAGACTTGCGAGTTCTACAGTTCACAGAGCCAATAGAGTTAAATTAATTCACTGCAAAACTTTAAGCCCCTTCTTCTTAAACTCACTACGAGCTTCAATAAGTTAATGATGTAATATAATAATGATGTATAGTCATAAATCTTAACTTTGAAGCCAACGTAGGTATTTTAATAATTCTTACTCTGACTTAAAACTTCCTAGATCTCCATACCCCGACGCAAAGATATTAATTACTGATATTACTTTGTCGAAAATGCATATCACGTAAGCTATTTGTAACTCATCAGCCAGTAATCAAATTACGTACGTATATCGTTATTGCTTACTTCAGTACTTCCATGCGCTGATGTAGCATTACAAAGTCACACTAACTTTTTAATAATTGCATAACTAAAACTCGGTCAATTATCTAACCTAATGTAACATCGCTACCATACCATTCTTCTACGTTTAATGTTGTGTGAGGCTATTGAGGTGGGTAGTTTTATATAAGTATATTAATTTTGACAGAGATGAATATATTTTTTCTCAGTTTCCCGTGACCACAAACGCTGTAAAGAGTTCGAAACGTCGAGACGTATTTTATATCCTTTAAAATATTTTTATTATATACCAACAAACTTAGTCATTTATTCTGGCGAAATTAACCCTATTTTTACATTTAATTCTTCTGCCAAACTGCAAGACAGTTTGTTGGCAGAGGGGACTCCCTTAAAACACGGATGGGTAGTCTTAGCTAATTAGTTGCCTAGTTAATTATAAAACATAATTATACGGTATATCATTATACAATTTGGGGACCAAGTACTTCCTACTTTTTTTTCCATAAAATTTTTTACTCACGACGGAACCTCTAACATTTTTTTACTCATTGTTCTTGTTAATCTAGGGCGATGTATATAGGTTTTAAATTCATTTTTATTGAATTCTATTTCTTGCGCAACATATTCCAAATTCAAGGACAAATGCGCGTCCGTGGGCTACGGACGGACATTTATTCCTAATAGGACAATAGGTAATTAGTATAAATGCTAAAGTGGTTCTATCTGTTTGCCTGTTACATTCACGGTTAAACCGCTGAACCGATTAAGATGAAATTTTACGGGTTGTTCCCACTAGTTCCCACCAAGTTAAACTCCACTATTAGTAACAACTTGGTGGTACCTAGTGGGAATAACCCAATTTTACATGGACATATTTTGACTTCTAGGAAAATAATGAGTTTTTTAAATCACGTTCACGCAACAAAAAACAAATAAAAATATTTAACGCAAAATATGTAGCAATTTTCCATTACAGAATATGAGGCAGGAAAACGTAGTATTCGGGATTGATAAATCCTTATTGGGTAGTCTTCTATATTTAACCTGGAAATATTTCAGGAAAGTCACGAATTTCACTACGAATGGTGGGCGTAGCAACAAGAAATTTAATTGCGGAGGATACTGACTTGTATTCCCAGTTTTACCAAAGAACCATCACATCGTACCTGCGTAGATGACTAGCATCTAAAGGATGACTCACGTTAGACCGGGCTGTGTCCGGGCCGGAGCTTCCGGCGCTTCGTTTTCTATGGAAAGCACCACGTGATCACCTGTCATGTCATAGAAAAGTAAGCGCCGGAAGCTCTGGCCCGGTCTAACGTGAGTCATCCTTTACTCTCGCACAGGGGGGCCAAACTTATTTGGGGGGCAACTTTTACATAGAAATTTGTCATATGAGACACAAAATTTGTTCACCGGATGCTTCCATATAAATATGTGCTGTGCTGACAAACATGGTACGGACTGCGCTAAAAAGGTTCGACTGTGTGTTTTGAGGTCTGTTCTTAGGTACCTACAGAAAGTTCGTTCATTGTCGTCGTGTAAGGCAATCCAACGTACAT
This sequence comes from Cydia strobilella, assembly GCF_947568885.1. Taxonomy (NCBI): domain Eukaryota; kingdom Metazoa; phylum Arthropoda; class Insecta; order Lepidoptera; family Tortricidae; genus Cydia; species Cydia strobilella. The sequence goes on along the minus strand of NC_086068.1, from coordinate 8,843,710 downwards.
ACTTATATAGTCGCATCCTTATCGAATCGCACCAAAATCACTATGAATCTATGGTTCAAAATTTGGATTGGCACCGACTTCAAACATTGGTAACGCATATACTTAAATACGGAACCCTAAAAAGGATAATATTTTATTTCATCCTTTTTGAAGTCGGTTTTCTTTTTATTGAAAAAAGTTTTTATTTAGGTTGTATTTTTCCTTCCAAATATGTTCTTACTGCTGAGGTGAAAAATCTTGTGTCCTACACGAGATCAAAGTTATTTACATCTCGTGCGCATTTGAGCAAAATAAGCACTCGAACAAATACCAACCTTTGCTCTCTTGTTTTACAAATAAGTAACTATTTTAGTTAACAATTGTAGTTTGTCAAAGGACTATCTCATTTCAAACATAGACGGAGCTGACAGTGAGAATCATAATATCTTTGTCTTACACTAGTACTAGCACCCAAAAGAAAAGGATGAGTAGGTATAGTTTTTTTTTGTTCTTATATACTGACAATTTGGTTTGACCAACTATAATTATAAGAACAGAAAATCATGCAACTCTCTTACCTAACTTATCAGCAGCGGTACATAGGTGTATTTTAGTAATATTTCGATTTTTTGTAAAAAAAAAATACATGATGATAGTCGGGCCAAACTAACTCTGTAGGTAGAAACTTTGCAGTGACAGATTGTAAAATTTTGTGCAATTTGGAAAAAAATATTTGGGTTGGTGCGGCCTAATAGACGTTTAACACTTAACACGTTTAGTACGTTATACTTAACCTCTTAATTTAAATTCAATACAAATTTTATTAACAAAAAAAAGCATACCATCATCATTAAATTAGTAATAATAATTTAAATTACTAATGACGGTAAATCAATATTGAATTGGTTATAGTTATCATACATATTTTTTTGTTTATGAAGCGGATTATGTATAATATATCGAGATCTATTCTAACACATATTTACCACTGGTTCTTTATTAATATAAAATAACGTGTTTTAGTACAATATTGAATCGGAAAAGTGACACTATTTTTTTTACATGTCATTGTTTTAAGTCTAGAAAACGAATAACGTAAAGCGCGTGAAGGTTTTCATACCACAGTTTATTTACCTATAATCTCATTTATAAGATAATAAGTGTTGTGAAATGAATATGAAACTAACTACAAATTATAAGAACTAAAGCTAAAAATTGAAAAATGTTAAAAAATTTAAAATTAAACGTTTATGTCTTAATTTTTCTGTTATTTTAATGTCTGCTATTATATGTATTTGTGTGTCGTTACCAATTATATGTTTATTATAAAAGTTTTATTGAGATAACCTTAAACAAATGAATCAAAATCGGCCTCCACGACTCAAACTATCTCCATAGTTATCAGTCCACTAACTATCAGTCCGCCGGACGATATCGGCCTGTCAGTTAGAATAAAAAATTGACAGTTCCGAACAACTGACAGGCCGATATCGTCCGGCGGACTGATAGTTAGTGGACCCCTACGATGAAATTTGGTTTTCCTATAAAAAATACTTTTTTCATTAAAAAACTGTCCATTACAGTTTTCACATCTATTTTGTAAAATTAGCGATTTTGAAATTAGTTTGTTTTTAGAACGCTACAAAGCTACAAAGGATTAGTACTTTAGCTTATTTTACAAAATGTTTGTAGAGTTTTAATCGTTACGTAACATGTAAATACCTAATTAATCTTCACTTTTTCGTCTTAATGTCATGTAATAAGGGATAATAATAATTGTATGGATATATTCGAAATATGTGAATATTTTATATTTTGTAACCACTATAAAATACCTACACAAGTACCGTCAAGAAACTTTAACTTTAAAACCTAGTCAATGAGAGTATGTTGGTTTGTTTTATGAGTGTTTTTATCAACAGAATAAGCATTTCTATCCACTATTGACTTATATTTGTTTACCGAAACACAGTTGTATGTTTTTGTAATAAACGATTATTTTACAGAGCGTAAATCACAGTTAACAAGCTATAAAAGTTTACCGCCCACCGAAAGACCACTAATTTATCTCAACTCTACTTCTACTTTTATATTACTCACCCACTTTTTATAAATTTAGGCTTTCCAATTCAGCTCAAAAGTCCATGAAGCTTTGCATAGTGGGCATCCTTGTTGCGTCACAGATTTAAAGAAAAACAGTCCACACGTAAACAACTTTTTTTTAGAATGTATTATATAGTTTAAGAAAATCGCGTGATTTGGGCGGGCGGACGCAGTGCGTTGCGCGCCGAACGAGTGTGCGAGCGATGGGCGACCGACGGACTGGCTTAGTGCGCTACACTCGCTAAAGCCAAATCACGGCACACCAACACCGCACTGAAACCTGAAAACAAATCATACCGTGACCTATTTAGAAAAAAAAGATACTTTAAATGCGATCCGCATTCCTTTTATAAATTCATTAAAAAACCTTCACGTAATAGGTACAAATAATGACGAAAATCGTAGTTTTCACAAGGAAAACCAAATATTGGTCTTGCGGTCGGTGGGGCAAGACGGAGTGCTATTGGTGGGTTTGAGCGGCCCGACGCCAATGGCGTGAGTAGGAGGAGCCTTGTAACCGCTTTGAAATTTGGCGAGAAACGGTTCCTCCCAATTTCCGTCTTTTCGGCTTGAATAATATAGAAATACCGGGGCAGCCTTTCCGACCTCACGCCGCATGTATTTATATACATGTGCTTACCTAATTGTAACTGTAGTGTAAGTCTAACAAACTGACTGAAAATATAAGGTAACTTTAACTAACGCAAAACTCGCAAAAGTATTTCTGTCAGTCAATTCATTTTTAACCGACATCAAAAATGGAGGTTATCAATTCGACCGTTTTTTTTATGTTACCTCAGAACTCCATCATTTCTGGACCAATTTGGAAAATTATTTTTTATTTGAATGTATATAGTCCCAAGTTGGTCCCGGTCCCGTTTTTGTCGTCAAAACACAGTTCTGATGAGGAAATCCATGATTAATATAGGGAAGTCCTCAAATCTTATAGATAGCGGTTTTAGTATTTTCATCAACAAACAAAGCATTTTCATCCAAAACAGTGCCATTTGATGAAGTGGAACTGCTGATGATGACCAGAACGGGACTTTAACAACGCATATTTACCTTTTACCGAGTTGTCCTCTTCGATATGTTTGTTAAGAACGTACGTTCTGAAGGAACATTTGTGTTAAAGTCTAGTTCTGATGATGGGTTTCATGAGGTCCAACTCCTCAAATCTTGATAGCTCTAGTTCCAGACCTTGAACATCTTACAGAATGATAAAAAGAACATAAAGACAAAAATAGAAATATAAAATTAATGTTTAAAAATAAAGTAAAACTTTACTTAGCTATCGTTGCTTGCGCCAGTTAGTACGAATACGAACGAAAGAAACAATAAGTAAATGACATCATTTGGATGTTTGTACGTTCGAATTGGCCTGAATTTTTCAAATCTTATCGTTTCCTTGTCTGTAAGATGTGTACCTACCTAGGTTCCTGCGCATGCGCTTGTGATCCGCTCGTAGAAGGCCTTTAGTGCTACGCGCATAGTTACTGCTCGCGTAGCATTTTTCTCTAGATATTTTAACGTGCGTACAGGGTGTTATTCCGCAGCTAAGACATAGTATATACAAGTAGTTATAGACATAAAACCGAGCGACCAGGGGTAAGAGAAAGACATATTCATGTATTGACAGTTTCATGTATAGCAGCATAATCCTTTTTCTCTTTCACTCTTATAAATTTCGGTATTTCGCCATCGCCTCCTTGCTATGATGTTGTAACCCGACCATGAAAAAATGCCCGGTTTGTGATAAAGACAAAGCATGGCACTATTTTCTCTTTCCTCTTATAGGAATCGCAATAAGACTATTTTTCTCTATCAAAGAGTGTCAGGCTCTTGTTCCGCAATTTCCGCACCCATAGTAGGTACTCCCAGTGTTTTTTTTTTAAATTAAGTCCCCGGCAACCCCTCGGTTCTCCATACAAACGTAGTTTCGCTCTCATTTTAAAACGACTAGCTAGATTGCTCTGAAACTTTGTACTTACAATAAAATAAGGTATACTTATTCTAGCTCTGTAATTAGTTTAAAATGTAGCTACAGAGACCATAGTTAAAAAAATACAGCGAATTTAAGTTTTTCATACAAAACTTGTTTTAGCTCTCTTTCGTTTGTTTTATTTACTAGAGCTAAGTATATAAACTAATTACAGAACTAGATATACCTAATGTCATTGTATGAGCAGTTTCATTACAATCCAACGCGTAGTTTTAAAATGAGAACGAAATTCCTTTTGTATGGGAAGGTGAAATTCGGCCGAACTTGCCGTGGACTTAAGTATTTTTACTTTAAAAAGGGTAGTTATAATTATTAGTTGTGTTGTTATTTAATTAATTTAATTATAGCTACAATAATTAATAAATGATACACTTTAACAACAATTATTATTTACATTACGTATGGTGCTAATTTTCCGCCCTAGTGCGGTAATTAGCACTATACGTGCGTATGTAGAAAATTAAAAGGGCCATATGTACTATAAAACGTTGTGCGATACACGTGCGAAAAGGCAATTCGCAACTCGTGTCGATTTAAAACATAGCCCTAGATATCGCTTTTTGTGGGGCCCCATCTAGTGAGGGCGAGTCACCGTCTGCCCGGAAATAAAATTGCATTAATTGCTTGTACCGTTTTTTATCCCATATGAGTAGCTCAGTACTTAGTCCAGCGCTTTCACCATTGGGTGAAAGCGATGGACTAAGTACTGACCTGCTGCCTGAGTACCTAGTTCATTTTAGAGTCCATCAACTCCAATAGTCCTTACACCCGGCGGATGCTGCCTCTGCGTACGTCCTATGACACGGGCAAGGGCAGCATCCGCTCGGTGTACCCCTTACATTTCATTAGTGTCAAAACGGACTTTACAGTACATATGATGCTACTTTCTCGCACTAGTGCGTAAAAGAGCACTTTTCGTGCATATGTCGAAAGTTTAAAGGGCCATATGTACTGTAAAACGTTGTACGATACACGTGCGAATAGGTAATTCGCAACTCGTGTCGATTTAAAACACTCCCTGCGGTCGTGTTTTAATTTATCGCCACTCGTTTCGAATTTCCTCTTTTCCGCACTTGTATCGTAAATAACTATTACGTGTTGGCTTCGACCTCGCGCACGCCTCCCAAAGGTCCGGAACATCATTGTTCCGTGATAGGAAAGACATACAAACGAATAATAATATAATACTAATTCAGCCTATATACGTCCCACTGCTGGGCACAGGCCTCCTCCTCTCATGCGCGAGAGGGCTTTAGCTATAGTCCTCACGCTAGCCTAATGCGGATTGGGGACTTCACAATACACCTTTTGATTTTTCTTCGCAGATGTATGCAGGTTTCCTCACGATGTTTTCCTTCACCGAAAAGCTAGTGGTAAATATCCAATGATATTTCGTCCATAAGTTCTGAAAAACTCATTGGTACGAGCCAGGATTTGAACTCGCGACCTCCGGATTAAAATTCGGGCGTATTATCCACTCGGCCACCACCGCTTCCAAACCAAACATAACATAGATATTTTCGCGCTTTTTAAGGACAACCATGGAGTGTATAGATTAGCTACCCAAAATTTTTGTTTCTCAATCGTTTTTGTTCCATTCGCGTATTTCCCCATTCTGTTTTTATTTTCTTAGTAGTTGATTTTATTACACGCGGTCCCAGTCGCTTTTTCCTCCAAAGAGTAATAATTACGAGAACATTTCCTTCTTACCCTGAGTCAACGGAGCCCAGCTACGCGCTACGCGGGACTCCTATTTCTGGGCGGTTTGCCTTCGGACATCTGAAGCTACCTAACGAACCTAACCTACCTACCTACCTATCGACTTAGTGTGACTATGACTATCGTGAAAACATTACACTTTGAAGAAAAAAACGACTGGGACATAACTAACCCTGTAATCAAATTAACTACTGTAAAAATAAACTACTTACTGGTTAAAAAGCAGAATGCAAAATATTGGGAAACAAAAATTTTTGGTAGCTACTCACTTGGTACTAGGCCTTAAACTGTTTTTTAACAAGTTTTTCACAGATATTTGTTACGAATAAATATGACATTAATGTATCAAGGCGGTTTGTTTACAGTTTCTGCTAGTGGCGCCCCCACGCAGTTTTGCATAATATTGCCTATTGGCAATTTGATTGTCTCGTGTGAACGATTTAAATTAGTAAAATTGTGATTGCAATAGATAAATTGTCTCATATGGAATCTTGAGATATTGTCTATAGTCAAGGCGTAGACTATAGAGGTCAGCGACCTCAGCGACCACCTGACAGCATGAAGCTTCATTTATAAGTTTTAAAGTGGAAGGCACTGTCACTTTTTTCTCCATACTAAATTGAACCTTATCACTGAGCCAGAAAGAAGTTCGTATCGGGATAGAGAAAATGGTCCACTTGAGATAGCAAAAGTGGAGCCCTGTGTCTCATTCGCACATGTTGCCAATGTTAAAAAGATACCATAGTGGTAGTATTAATATCAATATACTACTGAAATTAATTACCTTCTTATACTATTCTAGTTCTATATTCAGATTACAACAGTCCTGATATCTTTTAAGTAATTTGTAAATAATTATGATGTCAATATTATTAACTGATTAAACCAAGCATGTGCAATAATTGTGCACAACAAAAAAAACATAAATTTTAGTATGGTAGACATTGTAGTAACTTTGAATATTAATTGATATCCCCAACTTGATGACATGTTATCAAAACACGTGAATACAAAATTTCTTAAAAATGGTGAAGAAATGTTGTGGGAATGAAAGCTTTGCTAATTGTGAAATAACGTTTCACAAGTAGGCCACAATTATTACATTTTACGATAAGCCCGCTCCATACTACGCGGCGCGAAGCCGCCAACGCGAGTGTGGAGTCGATTTCACTGATTAGCGAACTAGACTCCACACTCGCGTTCGCGGCTTCGCACCTTTATTCGCGCATGAGTGTGGAGGGCCCTATAAAAATACAAGACAACATTGTCAAACTCATTAGGGTGACTATGATGTCGGCATGTTGTTAATCGGTCTTACAGAATTCTTATTATTTATGTACGTAATGTAAAAGTAGGTAAGTTTATCTAAATAGGTATGTTTTTATTACGGCATGTTTAATAAAATTTGAGATTTGTTATAGAATAATGCCAAAATTTGAATCCAGTCCTTAAACATTACAGACTCACTTATACATAATACTTTGTTACGGAAACGAGTGTGTCAAAATATTTATATATCGATTGTATATAGGTAGGACACACATTTCCGTCAGTAGAAATAGGCGGCAAATTCAACCACAGATCTACAATGACGCTTACACTTAAAAATTGCTGAAGTGTGCAAAAGGGAAGCCAAACTTTATGAACATACCATGAGTAAGTGCGAAAGAGGCAGACTACAATTGAAAAAACGTGACCACTTAAAATTTCAATTTATTTAGAAAATGACACACCCTACAAATATATGCCATATAAAACAAATCCAAATATCCCATGTGTCAAATTCTGTAATTTATTTTTAATGTAGTGTGCAAATAAAGAAGTGGTTTTATGTATCCCATGTTATCCAAATATCCCACATACATAATGACTTATGGTCACCCTAATTAGAACGAGATGCAGGGCTCTAGTTTGACTTCTAATGTGAATCGGTCATAAGGGGTGGGGGGAAATGACCGAACGGGATAGTCTTATGTTTCTTTCGTCTCTTTCGTTTCGTTGTTTGTCCATTGTTTGTCCTTGTCACAGTCTCACATTTTTTTTATTCCCCACCGTAAATTAAGTATTCACAAATCTACTCGACCAATCATATTGTCGCATTGCGTATGTTCTGTCCCTTACGGGCGCACGCGTATAGCTAATCTATGTATTCTATATAATGCTAGGTCTATGCTTTTTGGCCAATGTACTCGATCCGGCTTATTAACTCTACATCCGGCCTGACAAGTGACACTTGACAGCGACAGCTGTCAAACACTAGAGATTGTTTGCACATGCACGCGCTAAACGCGCTTTCAAGTTTCATTTGAGGAACTCAGTGAACTCACCGACAACCGGTGCGTGTTGAATTGAACAAATATTAAATATTTCCAATTGGCAATTATTTCTTATAAAGTTCTGGTTAAAACATCCATGCAAAGCCACAAGGTAAATTGATAAAGTACTGAAATATTATTGTTTCCATCCAGCTATTTTATGTAATAAACACGTTGTTTTACGTTAAGTTCTCATTCAACAGTTCCGGTCGTGCAGGATTTGCATGTCTTTACCTTGTCCTCGGTTGTTTATTTAATACACAACTAATGAATTCTGTTTAAATAGTTTTTCTTGTCATCCAACATAAGCGTGTGAACATAATTACGTGTTTTCAGTTCCGATGGTGACATCAAACATGAAAGTCAACAAAAAGTTGTTACCTGTAAAAGGGCATTATTTTCTTTTCAATGCAGGTGAGCCAGTACAAGTTTATAAACAAATTGTCGTTAAAGATTTCTCTTTTAAGTTATTTCTTATTTTCTGACGCTGTCTTGTTATTATTATATTCACAATTTAGTAACTATAGTTCGTTTTTTTAGCATTAGAAAGAACGTAAGCGATCTTGACGTGTCTTTTTATTAAAAATCACATGTATAAAGAATTAAAAATAAGTCACAGCAAATGTTACAATTATAAACCATATGCAATCTTTTACATTCTTTTGCTTTCATAAGTAATATAAACCAATTTTTTAAAAGCATTTAACAATATTTTTCAATACAAAGACATTAAGATTGCTTACCTTTTATCTAATGCTAAAAAAACGAACTATAGAGTCCATCTAAGCTAACTTTGCACCAACTATGAATAGAACAAATTGAAGGAGTCTCATAAATGTCATATTATTATTGGAAATTGACATCAATGATGACCAGGCATCGTAAACTGCGAGCGAAATCCATTGAGTACTAGGGTTGTTGTCAAGTCAAAGTACGTCATTTCAATGGATTTCGCTCGCAGTTTACAATGCCTGATGATGACATATCCACATGTTGTCATTGCAAATGCTATGTAGAGGTCGCTTAGTAATATTCTAGTTTTATTTAACTGGCCTTAACCGGTGCGATTATATATTGATAGTTAACAGAGTTTAGAATTTTGCCTTAATGTAAACTTCTAAAATTATAATTTGCCAGTTACTGTAAGTTTGATAACCAGTCACATTTTAAGATATTTTTATAGAATTGTATTTATTAACTATACACAAACCTATAGTTATAACATATATTTAAGCTATTATCAAGCATCACACTTTCTGAGACTTGCTCAGTAAAATGTAGCTGATGGCATCATACTTTTTACAACTATCATCCTAAAGAAACGTGAGAGGTTATAAAGTTATTTTTCTACTGACACACACATGCTGCCATCAAATATCCTAGAGCGGCCAAGATGCTCAAAAATAGGCTTTGTTCATATATTTGTGAACACGTTAGCAACTCGTGTATATGTGATGGTGACTGTATTTGACTTTAAATCTATTGATAACTGCCAATTCCCTTATCTTTATTGCATAATTAGTTAAGTACAAGGCTTATCAGTTTGATTTCAAATGTAGCAAGACTGCCCCAGTTTTTAATATTTTGATTTTACTTGATCTGTTGTAGAAAAGATGTCATCACATTCCATTATTCCATGGTATTTTATTAGTGTTAAAAATAACTCCTTGATAAAATACTTTCCTAAATGCTTAGTAATCTTGCTATTCTTGCATAAGAATATTGGCACATATATTCGGTGCGGGTTAGGTGCGGGTGTTATAGACAGTATTAGGAAATATTGATCATTGAACATCATAGATGTCCAACTGTTATGTCCAACTGTTAGACGACCGGTCTGGCCTAGTGGGTAGTGACCCTGCCTGTGAAGCCGATGGTCCTGGGTTCGAATCCCGGTAAGGGCATTTATTTGTGTGATGAGCACAGATATTTGCTTCTGAGTCATGGGTGTTTTCTATGTATTTAAGTATTTATATATTATATATATCGTTGTCTGAGTGCCCATAACACAAGCCTCCTTGGGCTTACCGTGGGACTTAGTCAATCTGTGTAAGAATGTCCTATAATATTTATTTATAACTGTCCATATCTGGGAAAAAGTGCCCAAGAAATAGAGAGTCAAATCTAAAACAGGTCCAATGCCTTTCGAGAAAAAGTTCATCCATGCCGTGTCAACACAATAAACATCATGTTTTCATTGGAATTTTGATGTAAAAATAGAAGTAACTTCTTCTGCTATAGTGTGATGACCATACCTTGGGGTTTTGGGTGCGGGAATGATTTCGTGTATTTATAACTTTGTTCATTCCTAAATATTTACCAAAATATGAATTAAAAATAGGTAGTAAGATGCAAATGTGCTTAGAAATGTTCAAATTGTTTTTGTTTTTACAGTTTTTAGGGTTCCATACCTCAAAACGAAAAAACGGAACCCTTATAGGATCACTCGTGTGTCTGTCTGTCCGACTGTCACAGCCTATTTGCTCCAAAACTACTGGACCAATAAGTTGAAATTCGGTACACATATGTACGTCTGTGACCCAAAGACGGTCATGTAATGAAAACAAATGAACTTTAAACACAGGGGGCACTTTTGGGGGGTAAATGACAAATTAAAAAAAAAACAAAGTTTTTTAAACTAAATCACGTTACGTATCAAATAAAAGGGCCCGTTATGAGAATTTCAAATATATTTTCTTATAATTTTATAATAAACAGCATAAACTGACCCCCCCCCCCCCCTCCCCTTTATCTCCGAAACTACATACTAGGTCCAAAATTTTGAAAAGAATACACAGTATCCTAATATCCTAATTATGACAGGAAACCCTATTAGAAATCTACAGTCAAGCGTAATAATAGCTCTAATGTTTATTAATCGTTGAATTACAGGCACTGCACCCCTAGTCCCTTATCTCTCCACATATGCCCGGCAGCTAGGATTCTCTTCCGCCACGGTGGGTCTGATCTACACAATCCTGCCAATATTTGGACTTGTAGCAAAACCTCTTTTTGGAGTTATTGCTGATAGGTTAGTATTCTATTGTAATTCTTTTTTTTGCGCAAGATACATACATATATTATAGATTTAACAGGGCTATTTATTTCTACTCAGAATCACGATGTATAGCTATAATAGTCGTAGATCGCTGGATCTTTACTGAATTCCAACGGTCTGACAACCTGACTGACCTGACGGTCCTCCAGTATCGGAGGCCGGATACGAACCGGCGTCCTTAGCCTACGCGGGCGTGGTCACTATTTCTTTAGTACATGACATCTATTTCAGTTTAAGTGTAGTTTATATATAGTACTTAATTTACTTAATAAAAGTTCGATCAAAAAAGATTTTTCTAAATTCAAGAGACAAGTTCAGTCTTTCTCTTTTTATACATATTTAAGTCAATTGGGCTAATCCCGCAGTGCAATCGGGATATCATGGACACGGTTATCGTGTGATAACAACGTAATAGATCAATCGTCAGTTTTTAATAACGCTGCTGTAGAAATAGACGGTCGCTTTATCCTGTCACTATGGATGTGTAATACAAATCCATTTTGTGGACTTCGTAATCTATAGTTGCATTACTAGCGAATGTTATCTTGACTTTATCATAATCTTTAAGATCCTGCTCATTAGATATTGTCGATTCGTTTCTGTTTTTTTAACTGGGTACGTATTCTCTTTATACCGAACAGGAAGGAGCTGAGACAGTATGAAACACGATGCGTTTCTAGTCGTCGTAAACAAAATATCTTCATAGGTACCTACAAATTCTGCTACGGCGGTATTATGTGCACTTGGTTTCATATTTTAGATTTGCACATTGGTTTGCTGTATTAAGGATAGATGTGTAATTCGAATATTTCGGCAAATAGGGCGAAGTCTCTTGGCGTCATAAGATCATGTTTAAGCCATAAATTTTAAGGCATCATACGACACCTAGTATATATGTATAATTGTATATACGTAAATAGGGTAAACTATAAATACTAATGTTGATTGTCGACCTCCCAATGATTGTCTCCTTCAATTTTATTTTAAGTCATTCCTAAATTTAAAGGGGCCAATAACTGTAAGTACATTAACATTTTGAAAGCCATACATCTATAACGTCACACCAAGATCACGAGTGCAACCGTGCCAATATAAACCTTATCTTAAAAATATTGAGTTGCATATACACTTAGCCAAAACAACTACCTATTAAGCGTTCTTAGCGCTGTGTGCATGACTGCATGTGCAAATAGCCTTATTCAAAGGAAACATTGAAAAGGAAATGTATAGTTAAAAAACTACTTAAGAGGCCGGTGTTGATTTTAGTCGCAAAAATGTAAAATTGATAGATTTAGTCGGTGAAATTGTAAACCTTTTTGAAATATTATTTACCTTATTATAAACCTAATTGAAATAAAAAGTACTGGTTTCTATTAGCACGTCTTGCCTTTTATCGGATCAATTTTTTGAAAACAGACTCACTAAATTAGTAATGATTTTTTTTCTGATGGACGTTTAGGTAAACGCGCGTAAAGCACTGATTTTGTCGCTCATATTTGTAAATTTCGTAAAGTTTGGACTCCTAAAAATGGTAAATTTGTATTACACATGTCCTGTACGTTATGTAAATGAAAGTTAGACGAAATCAATTTTCTCCAGAAATTACTTCAAAACAAGTGACAATTTCTCTGAAATTCGACTTAATTTCAACGTAATTTTGATACTTAAACAATCTACTATTTACTGAAACTGTTGTTATACATCAATTTGTATAATTTACCACCATAATTTTTTAATGAATTTTTAAAAGCCCCTTCTCTTCACATATTACCGGTGAAGCACGCTCGCGACCTTATGTAAAACGGCAAGATGAGAAGACGTGCTAATAGAAGCCAGTACTTGTTATTTCTATTATGTATCAAAAGGTGTACAACTTTTGCGACTAAATCTATCAATTTTACATTTTTGCGACTAAAATCGTTAACGGGCTCTTAACGAGAAAAATAAATAATATCCTGCCTAATAAGGCAACTGTAACTGCGCGGTAGTTTAATTAATTTCATTATATATTAATTTAATCAGGCGTTGCGGAATTCCATGATAAAATAAAGTTTACTTGATCTTTCGCTATGTAATGCGGTGTAAGTAAAGAAAAAGAAAAACATTCTTGCGCTATTTCCAATTCTGAATATTTTATTGAGAATATAATTACGGCATTACAATATTTGCCGTTGTCAAGCTGCGCGCAGTATTGCTGAGTCGCTCGCTGCATAAAGCACACGGACATGGGGTCATTTTTGAGCTCTAAACTTCTATTAGTTATTCTTGTTCATTGACCCCAAAACGCACCCATACTTACTTTGGCAACATAATAAATGAACACCATATTTGCTTATCAGGTACCTACCTACTTCTACTGTTGCCTGTAGGTACAGATCAGTTTTTTACCTAAAATGTTTGTTTCATTTACAGATTTAGGATACAGAAATCAATTTTCATACTATTTCAAATAGTAACTATTGTGAGCTTCGGCGCCATATACTTAATACCGGAGTCCGACAGCCTTGCCACCGTGGGTATTTCTTGTAGTAGTGGATTGTCTTACCTGCAGAGCTGTTATGTGGAGGAGAAAATGATAGATTGGGATAAATTAGACAAGCTAGGCAAAGAAAACGTCACGGCGGCATGTCAGGTGAGTGCTTATTTTTATTTTTCTAATATGGTACAAGTTACAAATATGTATGGTATAAATATGGTACCTACCTATTACTGGGTAAATTTTTCTTTTTGGTAGTCTTAAATTTGCGTTTAATATATGAATTCGAACGCCTTTTGACCATCTTTAAAATACTAAGTATTTAAACTACTTAAATGGTACTTAGCGCCACTTGCACCAAACCACTAACCCGGGGTTAACCCGTTAAACCTGGAGTAACTATGATTACCAGTACAATTTGACACTGGGTTAAGGGTTTAACCGCTTAACCCCGGGTTAGTGGGATGGTGCAAGTGGCGCTTAATCGTGTATTTTATTAGTACTTTATTTAACGGTAAGTATACTTGTGTTAATATCCTACCTAAATGCTTTTTGTAGTCAAATGACAATACTATCATTAATATCTAATAAAAATCCTCAGATGACATGTGACATGACCTCACCAAAGATGTGGCAAACGATATGCGAACACTGGCACATACCACAGTACTGTTACAGTGCCACAGACAGCATAAACTATACGGCGTACGTGGCCAGCTCCACTGTGCGCGACAACTGCGCATACATAGCGGCTAACAACGTCTCGCTAGAAGGTGAGTCGGGATAAATTGTGACATACTATATATAAATTTTGCAAATATTGGCACATCGTTAATGCTCCAGTGCCACAGACAATATAAACTATACCGGACGCCGGACTATAAAGCTTATAAAAATCATTCCACAGGCAAATTTTATACCCCCCGCTGCAATATTGGAAGCGACTACGTGGACATAAACGAGCCCTGTAACCTGCAATGCGACAACGCCGCCCTGTCCGGAGTGATAGGCAGTCGCACCGCGAACATGACTTGCGGGAATCAGACCCTGAACTACAAACTATGCGTGAACGATACCTCGTTGGAAAAGATGCCTGCGAATATTAGCAGTAAATGTGAGGTGAAGTACAATAGCTTTGGCACATGTAATATATTATAAGTATTATAACATTTATAACTTTATAACATAAGTCAGTGTGGCCAACTCCTGCTGCACGCACCGCGATCATGACTTGCGGGAATCGGACCCTGAACTACAAATTATGCGTGAGCGTTGTAGCAGATGCCTACGAATGTTAGCAGTAGGTAAATGTTGGGTACGGTACAATAGGGTTGATACACTCCGAAATTTATAACTTAACGGTCTATGTACAGTCACGGACTTGAATTGTTGAGCCATTTAGGGTTCACTTTACATTCGAATTTTCATACCGTACTATAGTATTGAAAACCAAATTAGCTTGATCCCTAAATGGATCAACAATTTAAGGCTGTTACCGTACACGAGTGTATTTGATAAACTTTTGAGTACAGATCTCCATCTGCTTTTCACTGCTGAAACTAAATACTATGGCTCGATCGACTCAATATAAAATTTGATAACATGTCACTCCTATAATGACAGACGGTAAATCGATTTGTAATAAAAATAAGATTTCTAAAAACACGTTTATTTTTTAATATACAAGATATATACAGTGGTACTACCTAAACGAAATTAATAACTAGCTTAAATCTAAAATAGGCCCTTGAGGCATTGTACCAAGGATGCTGGCGGCATTTCCCCGCTGTATCGCATTGCTGATACGTTGTGCGAGAAAGCCGCCAGCTCTTCGGTCACCAGTTACGTCAACCAGACGCTTCGCGATTTCTGCAAACAACTTATGCGCGCTGGGACCCCATGGACCTAGAGTTTCAACTCCAAATGGAATGAAATG
The DNA here is from genome assembly GCF_947568885.1 of Cydia strobilella. Lineage (NCBI taxonomy): Eukaryota > Metazoa > Arthropoda > Insecta > Lepidoptera > Tortricidae > Cydia > Cydia strobilella. Next base: position 8,828,122 of record NC_086068.1, on the reverse strand, counting down.
ATACTCTCTACCGAGGCTCTTATATTTATTACGTTTTAAAATTTCTAAAATACTTACGTTGTTTTCATGTTTCTCTAGGCTGTTATAAAGTTTGTGATAATGGTGATATGGAATGCGAGAAATTACGAACCTAACTTCAAAACGCTTATGTTGAAAATGTTGGAATTGACGAGAAGGAAAGCAAATATGAAATATGGATTAGAAGCAATTTCGAATAACGACTTGCTCTCAAAATGATCCCGTAAAGATCCGAGTTCGCGTGTCAAATATACCGTTTAAATTTATGGCACTTAGCAACATAATTTTACAAGGATTTTTTACTAAATGTGTATTAAACCCACTTTCCAGGCGCATTGCGACTTAGACTCGACGACCCCGTGGCGTCTCATGGAAATATGCGACGGTTGGTACGCCGACGACGCCGAATCCTGCCAGCCGAAGACCAGGCAGGGGCAGGCGCTGCCATCTGAACTGTCGTTCACTGGATACGTTGAACTAGAGACCGCGATGAACGTTAGCAGCTGCGTTTATGTTAGACTTAAAAACGTGGCCATTCCCAACGGTGAGTCGTATTCCAAATCGAACCAACCTGCCAACAAAAAGCTATTATATAAGAATTGCTACCAGGCAGGGGTGGGAGCTGCCGTCCAAACTCTCATATTTATACCATTTACGGTTGACCAACAAGTGTATCGCACCCTCGCCTCTCGCGTGTCATAATCATATTGTGCATATGTTTTCATTATTAGCAATAAAAAACGTATACTATTATGTCTCCCATTGTTTGTGATGCGATTTTCATGAATCAAATACAAAAGTCAATAAAATGTTATCCTGACAAACGAAACTAGTGTATTGTAATTATGTGTATGTAATTCTAATGAGGACCCTTTTTCTCTTGCATGTCGTATTTTATTTTATTTTATTTGTTCACAGGCGATTCGCAGTCTGTACATTATCCGTATTGCGCATCACACGAGCTGTTTCAGACGTCGTGTAAAATCAATTGCAATAACTCTCAGGTACGTACGTGCTCTAAAATACTCATCTTGTTACTTGGGAGTACAATGTTGCATACAAATTCCATTATTTGTCGAGTTCCAAACATTTTAAAAGTTGAAGTGGCCATATCATATGAAGGCATAGGTCCATTAAACAGCCAAACAGATGATCAGTACTTATTATTATAATGTTGGTAGATACCGCGACTATTTAGGTGTGTCAAATAGGTTGGCGTATTTTCAGCAGAAAAATACACTTCTGTTTTTAATAAAAAAAAAAAAACTGTACATAAGAACGTTGCTTCTGTAAAATATTTCTATTATATTTGTATTTAATGCGGCATTTTTGAGAAAAGCACTATATATGACTCGGCTGGAAGGCTACTTGCTGGTTTCGGATATAATCTAATGCCACTACATTGTTTTACGCGGTAAACGCACAAACGCAGCGGTAAGCGCATTGTCATTTTTCCTACATTCCGTTGACGCATGCGTTCAACGCTGCGTTTATCGCATAAAACAACCGCGCGCTTTAAAATCGATGATTGTTTACAGTTGAATGAGATGTTCCAAGCAGCGGCAGAGAGCCTCAATACGGGCAGCCAGTACACCAGGCAGTTCTGGATGTTTTTCGTACTTATGGTACTCAGCTGGGTTGGCATGGCGGTCGTTGTTACCTTCGCTGATGCCATCTGCTTCAATATTTTAGGTACATAAAGTGATCTTTGGTTGAAGCCTTGTACTGCGTCACGATCTAGAAATGTTGCGGACTATTAAACGTGGCATTCACGCAGCGTACAGCGGAAACTTTTCCGCTGGACGTTGCGACTAAAACTGTTAGAAGTTATTTTTAGTACTTTGTTAATAATGTTTAAATAACAGCAACTGTATTTAAATTTAAAACACAGTCTTCATATTTAACAGATTGAACTCAAGTGTAAACTTTACTATGGACAATTGACTGCATGACAAATCTTATACAGCTGTGAAAATAGCTTACAGTATAACCACAGAATAAAATTTATAGTACTACCGTACAGAAAGGAAACTTACTACAAAACCGAAGTTGACCGCGTTTCAGGGACAAATCATGTTGTTTCTAATGTATGGCATTATTCCTTTCGGCTATTTAGGGTTGTTAAAATTCAAGTCATTATCTTATCTGTGGTCGTGCACGCAAAGGAACGTCAAGTTTTGCCAACCCTAATAATTGCTCGCAGCAACGAGCCGAGAACGCTCGAACGCTGCAGTTTCCCCCCACTGGTATAACTCACGACATTTTAAATTTTATTGTTGCACTCTATTGCGTTACAAATAAGCTCCATTTCCAGGCGCAAAAGTGTCCCAATACGGCAAGCAGCGCCTATGGGGCTCGGTGGGCTGGGGTATATTCTCTTTGCTCACTGGCGCGCTCATAGACGTGTTCAGCGAGGGCGAGTACAAGAACTACGCCGTCGCGTTTGTGCTCATGTTCGTGTTCATGCTCGGTGACGTCATCGTGTCGTGTTTCATAAAGGTATGCTATAATTGGGGGGGATTACTGCAATGTTCTGCCACCAGAGTGCAGCACTAGGCCCTTTAGTATTATATATACTGTACCTATAACCCATAGAGTAACTTATACATACTGTACCTTTAACAGGTTTTTGACAAGTTTACGGAGATAATAAAATATAACATTGATGCATCAAGGCGGTTTGTTTACAGAGGACCTGCCGGGAAACGCGAATCCGAAATTTCGGTATCTGCCTCTTTATCGCTCGAATGTACAATAGTGACAGAGATGTTAGATAACGAAATTTCGATTTACTTGTTTCGCGATAGACCCTCAGATTGTGGTAGTGGCATCCCCTACGCAGAACTTTCGCGTAATATTCCCTATTTTAATATAATTACATATACACAACCTTTAAAGGGCTGTCAACACCTAATTTCGTTGAAATTGATGTTACTTAAGCAGTTTTTTGTAACATGTAAAACCGCTAAGACGGATTAGATATTTGTACCCCCGATGCGATAGTAAGTTGATATTGGTCTAACACTTAATACACCCATACAATACAATCTCTATTGACTTGTTTTTTATTTTAATTTCCTATAATAGATTTGTATTTGTCGTTTATTAATGTTAAGATAAGATAATGTTAATGAATGGATTAATTTTATTAGGTTAGGTTATTGATTATTGTATCTTGGAAAATCTTTATTTTGTAATTTTTGATTATAATAAACTCAGAATCAGATAATGTATTTGCTTTACGTATAAATACATGCAAATACATTATATTGCATTATACATTATACTCTAAAGTACTTACATGATAATATTGCTTATTCTAAAGTTATGTATGTAAGTTAAGCATATTAAGATTATAGGTACGTACATGTCATTCAATAGGATTAATGAAAAAAATCATTACAATAATTTAATGTCAAGAGTAATTAGTTAAGTGCATTCGCGAAAAATTAATTAATTGTGTAATACGGCCTATTAGTAAAGTAGTGACGGGTCTAAAGCACTCAAAGCTCTTTATACAAGGGGTAGACTCTGGTTGGAGCAAAAAGCTTTGGAAACATAGCAAACGGCAACTCCAAATAATAACGGGGGTGTTTACTGGCCATTACGGGGTCAAGGGAATCCTGGCCAAGATGGGGCACGCTGACAACACCGATTGTCGTATGTGTGGCGAAGAGGAAGAGACAATATAACACCTTATGTGTGAATGTCACGCCCTCGCCAGACAAAGAATGAAGGACTTTGGAACAGGCTATCTGGAACCAAAGGAATTCAAAACGCCTACCCATAAGGTCCATCATCCGGCATATGGAGATGGTGGGGAAAGCTCTTGAGTAGCGGACGGATCTTTCCTAGGGGGTAACTGCACAAAAAATCCCTATGGGTCGAAGTGTATCCGTAAGGGCCCCCGAAATTATAAGATAAGATAAGATTAGTAAAATAGTCTTTTACTTTTTTGTCAAATAATCGAAAATCTTTACAATTCTTTATGTCTGGATTTAATTTGTAAATATTTTGATTGCCATGTTATTAACACTGTTATTAAAGTGGCCGAAACTTGACTTTGTACGTGCTAGATTATTTTTATTTCTCAAATTGAAATTATGGCATTCACTAGATTTGGGATACTTATTCCTATTTATGTAAACATAGAGACATATGCGATAGAGATACATTGAGATGATCGTCATGATTTTTTGGTCTTTGATCATATCTCTGTGGGTAATTGGTATACGCGTGGATCCAGTAATAAGTCGTGCCTTTTTCTGCAAGAGTAACACCGAGTTATTACGTGAGCAAGAATTACAAATTAATATCAAGAACGAGATTCAAGTAAATTTAAACAAACAACTTACTTTCTCTTCCAATCTGCTTTTAGCCTTTGTTAAATCTCCGTGCAGTCAAACAAATTATTTTGGACCCAGGTATGTCCTTAACCAACGTCCAAAAGGACCCGGGTATGTCCTTAAACTACGTCCAAAAGAGAGGTATGGGCACTGTGAATGACATCTCGCTTTGTGTGGTAGGGCACAGGACAGCGGATGTCATTCCAGATCTAGAGCAGAGCCCAACTGGGGAGGTACCTCCACCTTACAGAAAACCGCAGCCAAATAACACTAGACCCAACTAATAGTGTTGTGTTCCTGCCGGTGAGTAAGGTTGCCAGAGCTCGAGGGAGAGGAGTGTTAGCGTCGACAACGCGCATGTAACTTCTCTGGCGGGCCGTATGCTTGTTTGCCACCGACGTAATATAAAAAAAGTCTATCAACTTCCTCTCTATATCTCTATTTAAATTAAATTATTTGTACTTCAGAATTTTGAGAAGTTGATTATTAACTTTCACATGATTTTCAGATCGAATCCACAAAAATGTCCGTGAGCATTCTCGCCGATGTCGGATCCCTGCTATCCTCTCTACCCACTGTGATATTCCTTCTATGGACCATAGCAGTCGGTCTCTGCACAGGTCTGCTATGGTCGTTCCTGTTCTGGCATTTAGAGGACATTTCGAAGCAAAACGGCAGTGGCTCGGAGTACGACAAGACTCTGCAAGGGCTGGTCAGCGCTATACAGACGTTTGGAGGCGAGATACCGTTCATGTTTGTGTCTGGTGAGTGATTTACCACCTTATTCACAAAATAACTAAATTTTACTATATTTTGTCTCCTTCTAACAAACACAAATGTCATAATGATGGACGATTATTAATGGTTTGTTAAATTTGATGATGTGTTAAATAAAAAACCGGACAAATGCGAGTCGGACTCGCCCACCGAGGGTTCCGCACTTTTTAGTTTTTGTTGTTATAGCGGCGACAGTAATACATCATCTGTGAAAATTTCAACTGTCTAGCTATCACACTGTCTGGTGACAGACAGACAGAGGAGTCTAAGTCATAGGGACCCGGGAACCCTAAAAATAAGTAGGTATTGTTTGTTTTATATTTTTTTTATTTTATATTATTATTATAGTTTTTTTTGAAATTCGACATTTAGAGACTATAGTCTTTATACATTTCTAAGTAATTGTTATACTTAAGTTTGAATTGATATTTGCAGTTAGATGGGTTTTATAATTGTTGATGTTTTTTTTTGCTTGTATGTTAATTCCATGTTGACGTGTAAAAGTGCCCTTGTGTTCTATTTGCTAAATAAATGTTGAAGTTTGACAGGCGTTTATTAATGACGCCATTATTATTGTTCCGGCTATGGCAAACCCAAGAGGAATTCATTATTGTAATCCGATGTTATTAATAGACTGCCCAAAATATGATCTTGTATTTGAAAAAAACATTATACGAAACATAATTGACCTAAATAATCTTGTTTTCAGGTTACATACTAAAGCGTCTAGGCCATATAAACATGATGACACTTGTGCTATTCGCGTTCGGCGTGCGCTTTATACTTTACTCGCTGTTGAGCAACGCGTGGTGGGTTCTGCCCATAGAGATGTTTCAGGGCATCACCTTCGGCATGTTCTACCCCACCATGGCGTCCTACGCTAAGGTCGTATCGCCGCCCGGCACTGAAACCACTGTGCAGGTAACGAACACACTGCAATAGTCTGGCGAACCAATTTTGTCCGTCGAAAAAAGCGCGAAATTAAATTTTCCTTGGCGAGCTACCCTTCGCGCCTTTTCTGATGACGGAAGCTGCTTGCTGCCAAGCTATATAAACGACACAGTCAATTAGCTTTTGATTTTGAAAGTGTCCATGTCAAGTTATTAATATTGATTCAGGTCACAAGGTAGCAGACCATTTAACGCGCCCGGACACTTTTAATGTCTGAGTTTTCCTGACCCATTTATATTGATTACCCGACTTTATCTAACTGTATTAACTAGAGAGAGAGACGGTAGTCTACCTCGCGGGCGAGATACTGACGCGCCGCTCCTGAGCTAGTCCTGTTAAGCTAAAAACCTAACCAGTATATGTTTTCAGGGTCTAACAGGAGCGATATTCGAAGGCGTCGGAACTTCCCTCGGAAGTTTCATCGGCGGCCTCCTCTACGACCAATACGGGAGTTGGAAGACGTTCCTATGGTTTGGGATCGGGTCCCTCGTTTTCTGCGTTGTCCACGTCGTCGTCCAGTGCCTGGTGAAGGACAGAACGGCAGGAACACCGCAAGGTAAAGAAGCGAATGGACCTGCTCTAGGTGTTACAAAAACCGACGATTAAATTGAAAACGGAGCAAGATGATGGCGTAGGACAGGGACAGCGAACATATAATATTCATACAATCGGTAGGTAAGTTTTACCTCGTTGCAACAAGATTCACGTTTTTTTTTGTTAACCATCGTCTGAGCTTAACTGGCAGCAATCAGATTCTTTGGAGAAACTGTCGACTAAAGTGGCGACACAATTAATCATTAAATCTAAATTTCATTTATACAAAAATCCTTATTCACCATTCACCAATAAAGGTTCGTTATCCCTAACTTTAAATACCTAACTAGGTACGCTTATCGGCATGGTGTCTACTAGCTGCCTTGACTATACACGGTGGCTAAAAAATAAGTGCATTCACGTTGCCAAGGAGGTTTTGGGATTATACTGAACAACTTACTTTACTATGGGACCAACCTCGATCTCGTGAAAAAAAATTTGGCTGTTTCATAAATTTTGGCTGCTCCATTTTCTATGCGAGGGTTCATTTTTTTCGCGATTTCATGGTTGGTCCCATAGTAAAAGTTGCCCAGTATAATCCCAAAACCTCCCTGGCAACGGGAATGCACTTATTTTTCAGCCACCCTGTATAGATACATGTACATTAGGGTGGTCCTTATTTCGTCGAAGTTATATTTTTCTGCGGGGCACCCGCTTAATGTAGGAAAAAGCTCGGTCTCCCAGGTACTATAATATAATTCTTATATATCATTCTTAACCAACACTTGCTCGAAACGCAACAAATATACCTACGTCGTCACTGTACCAGGTCAGCATGACTTCTAGTTGTTGATATTTTTCAAATTGACGAAAAATGTTATCCCGTCGTATCAGGTCATATTCGGTCTGTTCTTGGAATATACTTGCTTTTTTCGTATTCCGCTTGACAATTGGGATCCAATGACAATAATAAATATAAAACTATAACTTTCCATTCCTAAATTTTTTTCACAATCGCAAAACTATAGAGGTTCCGTATGTTGAACTTTAGGCTGTGACCATATTTATGTTTATCATGTTGTTTTTTTTTTTGTTTTTTTTTGTTAGTTTTCTTAGTTTGTTCGTTCTGTAATTTTTTTTAATTGTTATTTTTTCTCCTTTTGTAGGTTGTGGTAAGTATGTATCTATTTTCTGTTTGTAATCCGGTTATTTTCTCTTACAACCTTTTATTTACTTTTATTGTTTGATGGATTTGTACTGCTAAGTGCAAGTATATCCAATGATAAAACTACACAACCTCTTGTAGATTCGCTTGTAGTGGTTGACTGTATTTATAAACTATAAAGAAAAATAAAGTCACGAAATACTTTTTTTATTATCAATTATTAATTTAAACATACAGTGGTCTAAGAATGATCATGCCAAGAATACTTTCTTCAGCAATAAAGCATTTAAAATTCCTACAACAAATATTGGTACCTAATAATATTTTTCTGCATTTTTTATCATCAATTAATTTTTATTTCAAATTTATTACATACGTTTTGACAGTGTAACATTAGATTCTGGAAAGTCATATTAAATAAGTACTAAATATACTAAATCCACCACCCTACAAGTTTTGAGTTTAGCTACGAAATTCTATAGTATTTCTATGTTTATATTAATCCCAGTGCTCAAGTATAACTTCCACGTACTATTAAGTTTGTTATTATAGTTATTAATTACATTATAGATATAGATGAATTTTAGAGTTAGATAATTCTAGCAAATTTTGTTTCGCTACTCTATTGTTTTTTTTTTTTTTACTTATTATATTATCTTGTATTTATGAAATAAAACTATGAAAACGGATTATATCGCGTATATTGAATTTATAATACATCCCGACGTTTCGAACTCTTTACAGCGTTCGTGGTCAACGGGTGACTGAGGAAAAATTACAAAATGCAAAAATACCCACATACTAAAATAATGAACAATCATAGACTACAAACTTTAAGGCTGGTTGTACATGCAAAATCGGTTCATAAGGCTAGTTATACACTATAATTATTTTTCAAGTAAAGATATATATATATATATGCGATAAAAATAAACTATGCCGGCTCCAACCCTACACCACGGACCCGAGAAGATTTAATTCACTCCTAAATTGTAGGAGGGTATCCCAATATGGGACCGGCAACAAACTCGGCGGGACACATCTTTTCAAAACATCAGAATGTCCAGCATCATCCAACACTACGGTCTCACAGTCTATGTCTCGCTTGCTCCTTTATCAGGTGGACTACAGGATCCCAAGCTGGTGGTAGAGAAAAGCCATCTTCCCTATTAAAGTTTGGATATTTCTTAATCTCAATGGCCTCGCGCAGCATTCTGGGTATGTAACGCTTCTCCTTGGCAAGAACCAGAGGCTTATCAAACTTGATTGAGTGATTGGCTTTATCCATGACATGCTCACAGACAGCAGACCTAGGTCGACGGTGCTTGACATCAGCTATGTGTTCCTTCACCCGAGTGGAAATGCTCCGTTTCGTCTGCCCGACATATGATAGGCCACACTCACAGTCCAGCCTGTACACTCCTGCAGTCTGTAGAGGGGTATTGCATTTTACAGGCCTCAGGAATTGTGACATCTTCTTCATTGGCTTGAAATATGTTTTTATAGAAGCACGCTTCAAGATGTGGCTGATCCTGTCCGTGACCCCCCTGACAAAAGGCAGAATGGCAGGCCTGCGCTCGACTGTGGGGATCTTAATGTGGGACCTCTGGTTGACCCGCGGTATCCTGAGCTCGTTTGCCTGGAGCGCGCGCCTGGCATGCTGGAGCTCCGCGGCCAGATGCTGGTCATCACATATCCTCTGGGCTCTCTGAAACAAAGATTTGCCTACTGTAACAAGTTGACTGGGATGGTGATGCGATTTGCCATCGCAAATCAAATGCAATCGCAATCGCATGGCAAATCGCATCACCATCCCAGTCAACTTGTTACAGTAGGCAAATCTTTGTTTCAGAGAGCCCAGAGGATATGTGATGACCAGCATCTGGCCGCGGAGCTCCAGCATGCCAGGCGCGCGCTCCAGGCAAACGAGCTCAGGATACCGCGGGTCAACCAGAGGTCCCACATTAAGATCCCCACAGTCGAGCGCAGGCCTGCCATTCTGCCTTTTGTCAGGGGGGTCACGGACAGGATCAGCCACATCTTGAAGCGTGCTTCTATAAAAACATATTTCAAGCCAATGAAGAAGATGTCACAATTCCTGAGGCCTGTAAAATGCAATACCCCTCTACAGACTGCAGGAGTGTACAGGCTGGACTGTGAGTGTGGCCTATCATATGTCGGGCAGACGAAACGGAGCATTTCCACTCGGGTGAAGGAACACATAGCTGATGTCAGGCACCGTCGACCTAGGTCTGCTGTCTGTGAGCATGTCATGGATAAAGCCAATCACTCAATCAAGTTTGATAAGCCTCTGGTTCTTGCCAAGGAGAAGCGTTACATACCCAGAATGCTGCGCGAGGCCATTGAGATTAAGAAATATCCAAACTTTAATAGGGAAGATGGCTTTTCTCTACCACCAGCTTGGGATCCTGTAGTCCACCTGATAAAGGAGCAAGCGAGACATAGACTGTGAGACCGTAGTGTTGGATGATGCTGGACATTCTGATGTTTTGAAAAGATGTGTCCCGCCGAGTTTGTTGCCGGTCCCATATTGGGATACCCTCCTACAATTTAGGAGTGAATTAAATCTTCTCGGGTCCGTGGTGTAGGGTTGGAGCCGGCATAGTTTATTTTTATCGCATATATATATATATATCTTTACTTGAAAAATAATTATAGTGTATAACTAGCCTTATGAACCGATTTTGCATGTACAACCAGCCTTAAAGTTTGTAGTCTATGATTGTTCATTATTTTAGTATGTGGGTATTTTTGCATTTTGTAATTTTTCCTCAGTCACCCGTTGACCACGAACGCTGTAAAGAGTTCGAAACGTCGGGATGTATTATAAATTCAATATACGCGATATAATCCGTTTTCATAGTTTTATTTCATGAGTAACTATCGCGGTAACCGAAGACAATATTATCTTGTATTTACTTACATAACATCATTGTACACGTAACGTACTTACCATGTGGTGCTTAATGTAAATATGGTATAAATATTTAGTTAATTCAAAGTTGTGACTATAAGTTCCTTCAAAATCCAGTATTACATTATAGAACATAGTCCTGGGTTTTTTTAATAAAATACTTTTAGCTAAAGTACAATTGTGTTTGATTTATTTCCTTTTTCAAAGACAAAGAAATACTGCAATATTTTTTACAGTTTATACAGCTTACTTAGATTATTTTTTTTAATAGCGTGGACTTGGTTACAGTGTGTGTACATCAGGAAGTTTGACATTTTTCCAATTTACTAAAAATAAAACATGATTTATAGCCATGTGTGTACCTTCAAATGTGTAGGTATATCATATGTGTGCAAATACAAACGTTATAATGCGCTTATATGTTATTTTGTTACTTTATGTTGCATACATATTTATTTTTTGTCCTCATTGTTAGTATATTTGTCTCCTTTACCCCCTATGTTTGCAATTTGTATTACCATGTTATGTTTAATTTCAGGTGGCTACATGTCCATCATAAGATATGAGCAGCCCGGAGATATGGTGTGTATAATGGAGGATCACCTAGAAGGCAGGGAAATGCAGTTGCGGTAGTTACTAAAACATATATTTACTAAAAAAGCGAGACTACTTGACTCAGTAAGGTTTGGATCGGTCATAATGCTGCTCAAAAGACGTTGACGCACCGATTACGTGGCTAATTGTGTGTGAGAAACGCAGGACACGCTGCGTCCAGCTCCGGTGTGGTATGTCCTTTATGTATAAGGGAATGATTGTTTAATACAATACCTATATTAGAGCGATTTATTTACAATAGGTAGGTATTATTATATGTATATTATCTCTTTATTTAGCTTTTTACAATATGAGTATAAAAGTTAAATATACAAACACTTACAAAACATTACAAAAAATATATACACATTATAGAAAACCTAACCTAGGGTGCCTATATGTATATTATTATAATAATTGTATTGGTTAATTACTTACCAAAAACTCTTTATTGCCTAGCTCACACGATTGCAAGATAATAGACAATAGTTGAAATATAATTTCTCAAGCTGAAACACTGCACATATGCTCGTCGTACTCGAGCAATATATGAAATACTTTTTTACTAAAAATGTAATTAATGACCGAACCTGGACATATTTTATGTAATTTCAACGTTTTTAATTAAAAATATATTCTTGAAAATACCGAATATTAACGCTTGGTGGTGGTTGGTTGTAACTATTACGTATCTTGCGAAAGCTGTTTAAAAGGCTATATTTATTAGATATAGGTTTACCCAACAGTTCCAAAAGGTGGCTTTAAATTTTATCATTATGTTTCATATAATTATTTTTGTTATGCCGGGTGTGGTTTAGATAATTGTATAGTGTTTTTAGTGCATAATTAGCTCCTGTGATCTAAGTAGTAAATTTAGTTAGTCATTATCTAATTTATAAATACGAGGGGTGGTACAAATATTCGCGGAACGAAGTAATTGCAAATTAAATAAAACTTGAACTTCTTCGGAGGTGGTGCACCCTTCTTATGCCGATAGACTTTTCTTTCGACTCAGGTTCTAAATGATGAACCCAAGTCTCATCTCCAGTCAAAATTTGTTTCAATATGTGGGTAGGATTGTCACCGCACAGATTCAAAAATTGCTTCGATGCGTCAACTCGTCGTTGCATCTGCTGCGGTTTGAGCATTCTCGGTACCACCGACCTAGCACCCACTTTCGTCATGCCAAGATAGTCACGTAGGATCCTCAAAATTGTTGTACCTGATTTGTTTTGAGCATCTTCTTTACGAGTTTTTCAATTTTTTGAATCATATCCGACGATGTGACTTCAATCGGCCGTCCTGGGCTAGGGTCGTCTTCAAATGACTCAGCCATGTTTGAAGAGGCCATGCGACTTGTAAATCATGATTTTAGCAGGGCACTGGTCCCCGTAGAGGGCTTTCATTTCACTAACTACAAGTTGCGGAGGTTTTCCTTGGTTCGATAGAAATTTTATCACGGCACGATATGCAATTTGCTCCATAGTCGCATGTTTATTCCGAAATAATTTGTTTGAAGGGCGATATCTTTAATACAAATGACGGTTTTGAATTAACATTTATATATTTTTACCTATAGAGTTTTCATACCACATAAGCAAAAAGGTTTTATACTTCATTCCGCGAATATTTGTACCTCCCCTCGTATCTACGTATTTATAATTTAGTAAAGTTTATATATATTTACTATAAGTAATAACTAGGTTAAGAAACATTGGTGAGTGAGAATCTTATATCATGTCTTCGTAACTGTGTTCCCTTGGCCTTGGGCTCCGGTGGACGCCGTACAGTGTCACCTTGCATAGTAGGATAGCTATAATGTATATCGTGACGCTGTACGTATGCAGAAAATATTATCTGTGTTTACAGAGCTAAGTTTCTTTTAAAAAGTGAACAGAGTTGGTTTTTCTTCACAATTAAATGTGCGTATTACTATATTGAAGGTCGGTTTTTGAACGAAAAGTTAAGTCCAAAGATGGGTCCAAAGTTGTGCAATAAATTGCATCTTATTTTTTTTCATATTATGATGTGACTTCATAAGAGGCATATAGGTAAGTTGCGTTGCGGTTCATCACCCGCATCCTGCGGGATATATTTTTGCCAGTAGGTACCGAAGTGCTTTTTGATAGTCAAACCCCGTATATTGGCCATTTTATTCAAAATGTAGTTTAGTACAACTCTACCCTTTTTTTTTAGATTTGTGACTTTTTATGTCACTTCTACTTAGAATCATGAGCTGTCCCAAAAATTTTATTTCCATTCCTTTGCCGTTTTGCAGTCTTTTATATGATGGTAACGTAATGGACAAAACGAAAGAATTATGGAAATTTTGGGACACTCCTTCTCCTGTTAGGATCGAAAGAGCTCCTTATTCCGAAAAGAAATAACATGTTTGGAAACTTAAAAAAAGTTGTGTACAAATTTATACGAGGGTTGCTACTTATTATTATTATTACTTGTATGTCCTTTACAAAATCTCGGGACCATGGGATCCCGGACATTTGGAAGGCATGCGTGGGGCCGAAGCCAACACGTAGAGGCCCCTTGTAAGTAGACAATTTACTATAAAGTGATGTGACACCAACCGACGATTATCCCTGTATGCACTATATTAGTGCTCCCAAGGACAAGCCCCGGTTAGTGTAGGACTATTATTGCAAGAAAAAAAAGAAAACAAAATGAACTGGGCTATTGGGTTGAGACGTTAGTGGACTAGTAACCGGAGCTATAGAAAAGGCTATGACACCTGCCCTTATCTATGTTTAAAACACGAACAAAATGGGCAGGTGGTAACTCGCCAACTCACTATATGGGCCCCCGAAAACGGCCGCTCGTACGGAGCGACAAGGGGGCAACATTGCGTGTGAGTGGCTCAGGGTGTGGAGAGGTGTGCACCGCTTTCTACCCAGTGGCTGTGAACATCAGCCACTATGCCAACATATTTCACTTCCACCCTGCGAGCATGTAGCTTTGACACCCCACTCTGGACGGCCGGTAAAGGCAAGCCAGAGGTGAGAGTCCTGCGGCCCTTGCTCAGTGTTCACTCCAGCCGGCCAATGAAGGCAAGCCGGAGGGAGGCTTCTTTCGACTCAGGTTCAAAATGATGAACCCAAGTCTCATCTCCAGTCAAAATTTGTTCCAATATGTGGGTAGGATTGTCACCGCACAGATTCAAAAATTGCTTCGATGCGTCAACTCGTCGTTGCATCTGCTGCGGTTTGAGCATTCTCGGTACCACCGACCTAGCACCCACTTTCGTCATGCCAAGATAGTCACGTAGGATCCTCAAAATTGTTGTACCTGATTTGTTTTGAGCATCTTCTTTACGAGTTTTTCAATTTTTTGAATCATATCCGACGATGTGACTTCAATCGGCCGTCCTGGGCTAGGGTCGTCTTCAAATGACTCAGCCATGTTTGAAGAGGCCATGCGACTTGTAAATCATGATTTTAGCAGGGCACTGGTCCCCGTAGAGGGCTTTCATTTCACTAACTACAAGTTGCGGAGGTTTTCCTTGGTTCGATAGAAATTTTATCACGGCACGATATGCAATTTGCTCCATAGTCGCATGTTTATTCCGAAATAATTTGTTTGAAGGGCGAAATCTTTAATACAAATGACGGTTTTGAATTAACATTTATATATTTTTACCTATAGAGTTTTCATACCACATAAGCAAAAAGGTTTTATACTTCATTCCGCGAATATTTGTACCTCCCCTCGTATCTACGTATTTATAATTTAGTAAAGTTTACATATATTTACTATAAGTAATAACTAGGTTAAGAAACATTGGTGAGTGAGAATCTTATATCATGTATTCGTAACTGTGTTCCCTTGGCCTTGGGCTCCGGTGGACGCCGTACAGTGTCACCTTGCATAGTAGGATAGCTATAATATATATCGTGACGCTGTACGTATGCAGAAAATATTATCTGTGTTTACAGAGCTAAGTTTCTTTTAAAAAGTGAACAGAGTTGGTTTTTCTTCACAATTAAATGTGCGTATTACTATATTGAAGGTCGGTTTTTGAACGAAAAGTTAAGTCCAAAGATGGGTCCAAAGTTGTGCAATAAATTGCATCTTATTTTTTTCATATTATGATGTGACTTCATAAGAGGCATATAGGTAAGTTGCGTTGCGGTTCATCACCCGCATCCTGCGGGATATATTTTTGCCAGTAGGTACCGAAGTGCTTTTTGATAGTCAAACCCCGTATATTGGCCATTTTATTCAAAATGTAGTTTAGTACAACTATACTTTTTTTTTTCAGATTTGTAACTTTTTATGTCACTTCTACTTAGAATCATGAGCTGTCCAAAAAAAAAATATTCTATTCCTTTGCCGTTTTGCAGTCTTTTATATGACGGTAACGTAATGGACAAAACGAAAGAATTATGGAAATTTTGGGACACTTTTTCTCCTGTTAGGATCGAAAGAGCTCCTTATTCTGAAAAGAAATAAGATATGTTTGGAAACTTAAAAAAAGTTGTGTACAAATTTATACGAGGGTTGCTACTTATTATTATTATTACTTGTATGTCCTTTACAAAATCTCGGGACCATGGGATCCCGGACATTTGGAAGGCATGCGTGGGGCCGAAGCCAACACGTAGAGGCCCCTTGTAAGTAGACAATTTACTATAAAGTGATGTGACACCAACCGACGATTATCCCTGTATGCACTATATTAGTGCTCCCAAGGACAAGCCCCGGTTAGTGTAGGACTATTATTGCAAGAAAAAAAAAGAGAACAAAATGAACTGGGCTATTGGGTTGAGACGTTAGTGGACTAGTAACCGGAGCTATGGAAAAGGGCTATGGCACCTGCCCTTATCTGTTTAAAACACGAACAAAATGGGCAGGTGGTAACTCGCCAACTCACTATATGGGCCCCCGAAAACGGCCGCTCGCACGAAGCGACAAGGGGGCAACATTGCGTGTGAGTGGCTCAGGGTGTGGAGAGGTGTGCACCGCTTTCTACCCAGTGGCTGTGAACATCAGCCACTGTGCCAACATATTTCACTTCCACCCTGCGAGCATGTAGCTCTGACACCCCACTCTGGACGGCCGGTAAAGGCAAGCCAGAGGTGAGAGTCCTGCGGCCCTTGCTCAGTGTTCACTCCAGCCGGCCAATGAAGGCAAGCCGGAGGGAGGGGCCTGACCGACTCTCGGGGGTATGGGACCCAAGGGACGTCAATTCCCATTCAGCTCGCCTTATTATTATTATTTATTTGATACACTAGCAGCTCTTGGAGCTGATGCGTGTATATCGAGCACTTGTATTTTATTTTGCACTTGTTTTTTTTATGTATCCGGAAAAGCAAAAAAATAACAAAAATCTATAGTAATATATGCTTTTATTGTTTTTACATTTGTTCGCCAAGATTAACGATGTACTTTTTTATACGTTTAAACCACTTTACATGGCACTTTTTTCCATTCTGATTTTGGTATACAAAATGTGCGTGAAAATAAATAAAATTTGTTGAATACCTGATATGTAGACAGATATCTACTTACCCGTCAAAAAGTACCATGGCCCTAGCCAAGATGACATTGTCAAAAGTCAAACGAAAATAACAAATGTATCAGAATGACGATGCTACGAAAACACAAGTGACTATTTCCATCCATAATTTAAGTTTTAATTGGCGTTTTCTATCAACGATGAAAACGCCAATCTCGCTTGATCTTGTCGATTGTCAAGTGGGTGTGTAAAGACTACTTACACTACACCTACCTATACTATAGGTATGTACCATTTTTGTTAACTGACAATCCGTAAACGTCAATGTATCTTTAATTTGATCTTTAAGCTCCAATGGTCACTTAAGAGTGTTGTTATTAGTGTTATAAGTTACAAAATACCTACTTAATTACAAAAAAATTAAAAATTCGACCCACACGATTCGATTCAATTCGAGGGTCGTTCGATTTCTAGGAAAAAAAGTTTAAAACTTTTACTTTCCTAAACAAAACATGTATTAGCTATAGAACCGAGAAGAAATTTTAAACAGAAACTTGAGTGAATTTACCATATGAAAATTAATTATAATAACCATGGCTATAACGTAAACTTCATTCACTTGGTGATGCAATTGTGGTCAAAAGTCGTGGGTTCATCATCAATCGGGCTTGGTTGGTCTGTATACCTAGAGCAGAGAAAATCGTTCTCAATAAAATGCAAAAATATGAATAAAACTTTCGGTCAGGATCCCTTTCATACACAGGCATGATGTGTGTTCCTTACCTTATCTTTATAAAATAAATATGACTGAAACTAGGTAAATGTGCTCAAAGTACTGGTACTTAAATTATACATAATATCGAGTATTATATATGTTTATATTTTGATATGTAAGTACACATGTTTATCAATAGTGGTTGTTATTGATATACTTTTATATACCTTTAGGCCAAGCAATAAGAAACACAATTTTTGACTCCGTAACTTTGTTTGGACTAGTTATAGGAGGTGAACATCTCAAAAGTCCCCGGCCGTAACACTGATGCCGATACCAAACCCGGTCTAGCAGCTTTACTAATGTAGATAATCAAGATAAAAATGAGAGCCCTAAATAAACCTTCAAGAGCGGATATCTCAAAAACTATACAAGATATCGAAAAACTTGACTGAATAAAACTTGTAACAAATTAAATCACTTTTCATTTTGTTTAAGTGGTCATGTCGCTCAGACGCGTAGTTTACGAGATATAATCGAAAAACCGAAAAATGCCACCTTCAAACCCCCGTCTCCCCCCGGCACCAGGGTTACGGGCGGGGACTTTTGATGTGTTCACCCCCTAACTAGTCCAAACTAAGCTACGAAGTCAAAAATTGTGTTCCAAGCATTTCCCTCTATAACTTTTTTTGAGCATTCGTTTCCTGGCTTACTTGTGTAATGTTTGAAGTAGAAAATTACTATCTACATTTTTACCTCAGTCCTATAAATAAACTAGGGTCCCTATTGTTTGACATAATTATTGAAAGTCATAATGTAATGATTGTCATATTATCATTAGTCATAATTTGGTTTCTCTCAGAAACGCGTAAATTTTCAGGACTGCCATAAACAAAACCTAGCTAACCTAACCTATCTATAGGATAACCCGAGGAAAATCCTGAAAAGTTACCGGTTTCAGAATTATGACTAATGATAATATGACAATCATTACATTATTACTTTCAATAATTATGTCAAACAAAGGGACCCCATAAACTAACTACTTATAGGAAATCCAACAGGTATATACAGAAATACAGTTTCCTTTATTCTGTATATCGTATTAATATTTAGCAGCCAAATTATAAATTATAAAACATTTGATTGATTGATTGATTGAAATTTTATATTAAAAATGAAATATACCTATGTTTATGAACCTATGGTTTTCACTTCGTTTTACCCCTTTACAGGTACCTACCTAAACCTAGTGGCGGATTTGCCCTAAGGCCCTATTGTCTATCTATAAGATCATCATGGAGGTAATCATTGTCCAGTTTGAAAACTAAAGCCGTGGATTCGGGGTCTGGGAGTGGGGATATGCGGGAGGGTGTGCATTGCGTCCGCACTGGTCAATACATGAGCGCGTTTTTTCAAACAGTAGGGTATCTGCTTGCGTCACTGTACGACAACATGACCCTACACTATTAGTTAAGGAAATATACTGTGTTATTTCTGTTTTTAGGATATTCTAAGATACCGAGTATACCGACTATGTTTTAGGGTTCCGTACCCAAAGCGTAAAAACGAGACTAATTATAATAAGCGACTAAAACTAATTATAATAAGCTTGTCACTAAAATTAATTAATATTAATAGAAGAGTTGTGGGCGTAGATATTGATTCTAGGTAGCGGGCTGCTGTGGATAGGAATTTAAATTATGTTTGTGAGAATCCGTGATCCGATGAACGTCTTGTCTAAGTTATAAAGCAATGCTACCTATACATATAAAGACGTAAAAGAAAATATAAATGCACGCTCCCTATCGAATTTATTTGTTACCAGCCAAATGTTTTTTGGTTAGAATTGTTGTCTTAATATAATAGGGGCCGTGCGCGTTGGAGGGTCTGCCATCTTGTCACCTCAGGCCTGGATCGGAAACACAAACTATACATTGATACTTCACGCCAAAGCAAGTGGTGCCTTTTACAGTTGACGTACGTTTTCTTGTGCATTGTAGGTTCTGCCATCTAGTGGGCTAGTTTAGAAGCATAAACATGACATTTACATTTCGCGCCAATGAGGGCTAACGCGTATGAATTCGCCGCTAGGGGCGCTAGTGTAGATGGTGGTCTTTTCCATAGTTTGAAATGTCAAATGTCACTTGTCACTTCAATGACTGACAGCTGTTCTTTAGTCTTTTGGACCACCATCGAGACTTCCGGTTCGAGCGCCATCTTGATAGTTAGCATCGTGATTAATTACTTTGTTTTTTGCTTATTAATATTGTTTAAAGTATAATATCGATAGCTTATTATACAGTAAACTAATGTGGTAGTGTGCAGTGAATGGAGAATTAATTTTGAAGCGCGTTTAACCACCATCTTGGAGTCAACGGCCGGTAGTCCACGTGCTTCTTGTAAAGACTAGCTATCGATTTACAAGAGCTAACAAATCACCGTACACTGTCTTGTACAACCGTACAATTTTTGTCGTTTGTAAACCTCTCAATACCTTGATACTGGCGAAATAGTCCCACTGGGCTGAAGCCATAATTTTAAAAGAAGAAGAAGAAGAAGACCACCATCAACAGAGGCGCCAGCTGGTGAGCAAAAAAATGATAGCCCTCATTAACAGCGGGCTCGCGTGCTGCCGCCTACAGTTTATGAACGCTCCCTATAATTGGGTGTAGGTCGGTACCAAAGAGATTGGACAAAAAAGTGTAACGCGCAAAGAGAATATCACCACTAAGTACGTTTTAAGAGACGGGACCTTCTGGCCAATAAAATCAATTTGGCATAAGTCTAGTGACACGCATAATAAGACATACGTCAAACGTCAAAATTGAGTCTAGCAACGTGTGCCAACATAACGAAACGGATAGTGTTGTACGCCCGCGTTCCCAGCTTTTATCGATAAATTTTCGTGGTACCTTTCAGATAATACATACCGTCAACCGGGGTGGGGTCAATAGGGATGGCTGGGGTGAATAGGGACAAAGACAAACCTTAATATGTGATTTACCTGACAATTTTCTAAAAAATACCCACATAAATTAAATCATTCGATTGTAAATAACAGTAGATTTTGTATGATACAATTTGTGTGGATAGTTATTAAGAAATAGGTAAATCACTTTTTATATTTTGTCCCTATTCACCCCACCCATCCCTATTCACCCCGGGTGACGGAATCATATTTATTTTTATCGATAAAAATAAAACAAATAACCATGCAGTCTATAGTTATTTGTTATACAAGGGTGCAAAGTTGTATTTTACCCGCGAGTGTGGAATTGAAACACGAGCAAGCGAAAGGAATATATTGTTGAACCACGAGCGAAGCGAATGGTTTTAAGATAGAATCCTGAGCGTAGCGAATGTTTCAACACATGAGAAGTAAAATACATTTGCACTCGTGTGTAACACAAAACTTTTTCACCTCACTATAGCGAGGAAAGTGCAACATGAGAAAAAAAACAGCTCATAAAAAATAAGTCTTTATTTGTACACATTATAATCATCATCAGGTTAATTATAATCATCATCAATATAGTATAACATTATGTAAAAAATGCTCAGAATAATGACTAAAGCATAGAAGTCGGGCAAAAATGCTTCGCAAATATGTATACCCGTACTTTACTTCCTTACGAATTAGATAATGTGCCGAAAAGAGATGCATATATGCTTGTTATTTCTCATTTACGTACGGTGTCATAAGTTTGACAATTTGCTAGGGATGTAACTGTGTCGACTTTTTATATCGATAAATTATGCATAAGTTTATGTGCCGTGTAAAAGAATAATCACGAAATTGGCAAATTGATAATAGTCTGGCTAATGAAAGTTGAACCTGAAAAAACGCGGCAATTTCAAGAAATCTGTAGCAGGCGGCTCGTTGAAATGAAATGAAATGCGTGGAATACAAGGATTGCATAACTTTTATACTTTTTATAATTTTCATATTCTAAAATTCATTAAAAAGTATAAAAATTATGCAATCCTTGGAATCAAAGAGCCGCCTGACATGTGGATTAATGCATGTACCTAATATAGCTTTTATCTCATTTGCAGTCTACCACTCAGAACCGTCTAACTATACCTCTCGTTTTTTTATCATTAGAAAGAAGGCGAGCGATCTTAACGTGTCGTTTTATCGAAAAACACTTTGAAAATAAGTCCCAACAAATATAATATACGATCATTTACATACTTTTGCTTTCATAAGTAAAATATTGCTATATTTATAAAAAAAACTTGTCAATAAAAAGACACGTGGAAATGGTTTACCGTTTTTTCTAATGCTAAAAGACTAAGTATAGTTTCTAATCATGTACAGTCAGCTGCAGAGAAAAGGCACCCCCCCTGCATACAAAGTTCTGTAAATTAGTATGGACGTGGGGTACCTTTTCTCTGCAGCTGACTGTACCAAATAGGAAATGAAAAAAAAAAACGTTCGTGTAATATATTTTTTTTATTTAATAATAGGGAATATTACGCGAAACACGGCGTAGGTGGCGCCACTATCACAATCTGAGGGTCTATCGCGAAACAAGAAAATCGAACTTTCGTTATCTAACATCTCTGTCACTCTTGCGTATTCGAGCGATAAAGAGGCAGCTAGATAATGAAATTTCGGATTCGAGTTTTCCGGTAGGTCCCCTGAAAACTTGTCAAAAACCTGTTAAAGGTACAGTATGAATAAGTTACTCTACGGTGCACTAAAAAAGCTAGTGCTGCACTCTGGTGGCAGAACATTGCAAATATCCCCTATTCCTCGTCCTTTGGAAATCTGAAATAAAAAGTTGAGTTTTGTGACCAACAATATTAATAAAATGAACATTCATCAATGATCATTAATGTCTTTTTTATTAGGGTTCCGTACCCAAAGGGTAAAAACGGGACCCTATTACTAATACTTCGCTGTCCGTCTGTCTGTCACCAGGCTGTATCTCATGAACCGTGATAGCTAGACAGTTGAAATTTTCACAGATGATGTATTTCTGTTGCCGCTATAACAACAAAAACTAAAAAGTACGGTCTCCTTGATGCGCGCGTCCGACCCGCACTTGACCGGTTTTTAGTATTAAACTATAGTCTGGCAAACACAATCTGTCAGTAAGTAAGAACAAAGAAAACTATAGGTACAGTCGAAGGCAAAAATATCGATCCAGACAAATGGCTTAAAAATATGTGAACACGATTTTATTGTCTGAGCGTACACATATTTTTGAGACTTTGGGAATGTATATATATTTATGCCCTTGTGCCCTTTATGCCTCATCAATTAAAATGAGACAGTCCTGGGCCAAACTATAAGAAAGCTGTAAATGTCGATAGGTTATTGATCTGAGGTCGATACATCACTATGCCAAAAATATAACCTTTCATACTTAGCAGAAAAATTCGAAAATTTATGCAAAAATCTATATAGACTTGAATGCAAGTAATAATTACATAAACAATATATCGATTTCTATGTTTAGGGTCAGGTCCTATAAATTAATTTCTTCAAAATTGAACAAAACTCACCGATTAAAGGTTATCGGTTCGTGCGTATTTTCTTTTCTTCCTGTATTCGATTTACAGCCCTCGATTACACAAGACATTATCACAAAGGGAACTTCAAACCATTACAAATAAAAACTCAACACGTTTTCCAACAATCTTTCAGGAATAGCAAGAATATAATTAAAATAAACCAAGATGACCGCTGAAACATCCCGAAATATTTCAACTAAAATAATACGACTATGTCAAGTTGTTACAGTTGACACCTACCTGTGAAATAACGAACTTATATTTTATTTGGCTGGATTATATTATAGAACCACATAGGACCATTTGACATTTCCCTCAGTTCATCTTATGACAATACTGAAAAAAAACGAAAGAACTTGCGGATTGTTGTCTCACTCACTCACAGACAAAAAGTAATAACGTGTTGTGAATAAGATATCTTTTACCAAGCTTTTATTTTTGCCCGGCTTCTTTGAAAAAATGTGTTGACAATGTTGACATTTCTGACGATGCGTTTTGAAATTGCATCAACTCAACTTGTGCGTTCAGAATTATATTCAACATTCTTATGGAGTTTTAAGGTTTATGACTTAAAATCATTAAACAAAGCTAAATTTGGTTATTTTTTATTAAATTCTCAAACCATTTATTCAATGATAATTAATACCGAACTAACCATTATTATGACCGTTTTACGTTTTGTTATCTGTCAAAAAATTATATAAAAATATATAGTCTCCATGGCGCCACTTATGGAAACTTCAAATTAAATGTATCATAATCATCATAATCGTTGTCTGTAGAGGCATGGTAGAGGCCCTATATATTATACTACTCTTTGGTAGAGGCCCAGTCTGTAAGTTATCACAATAGCTTGAAAAATCGGTACTCTGTGGTCAGAGAACCTCCATTAATAGTACATTATTGCCGAGGTTCGGAAGTAGCTACTTGCTGGCTGAGAATTCGTTTTAAACGGACGACCTTGGGAGTCCGTTTAATTGAATCCGAAGCCAGCAAGTAGCCTTCCAGCCGAGTATATAGTGCTTTTTTCAAAAATGGCGCAATAAATGCAAATATAATAGAAATATTTTACAGAAGCAACATTCTTATGTATATATTTTCACAGAAAAAAGTAAAAAGATTTGCTTTGCCCATAAATCTAGTATAACTGGATCGGTCATGAGGAGTGGGGGAAAATGACCGAACGGGATAGTCTTATGTATCTTTCAGTAGGAGTAGCAAAGAAAGCGCTGTTATTGTTTGTCCTTGTCATAGTTTCACTTTTCCACCGCTGCCACAACCGAGGTTGTGGCAAACAAATAAGTACGTGACATGTCATGTTTGTTCGTTGCTTGTTTAATTATCGTTGTTTTGTATGAAATTGTGCTTTCTCTTATGAAATATAGTGATGGTTAGCGTTTTGTATGCTTGAACTTTGATAAAATACTGGTGAATTGTTCTGTAATCGGCTGTAATAGCCGCTCTGAGCAAAAATATGAGATCATAACCTTTCACACGTAAGTACGGTATTTTACACCTTCCTCTTAACGCAATATGTGAGAATAACATCGTAAAATTACGTTACACTCAAAGCAATGTAGAATCAAACGATTTCAATAAAAATATCACAATTATTTACGCAAATTAACAAAACATTATTTGTAAAATTATCCGCCCAAATTACGTAGGTAGGTAGGAGTCTGAGGTCAGCCATTTTTAAACTTCTTCTTAATTTAGCTGCATAATAATCATGTTAGGGATACCAGATGAAAATATCATAATTTTATGGGTAATTTTGACCTCGAAGTTTTTTCGTACTTCTAATCCCAAAAAATAAATAAACAAATGTTGTGAAGATTAAATGTGGTGTACATTAATTGGTGTGATTGCGATTTGTGATTTCTTTAAATTAAAACCCATAATACATTTTATTTTACGTTTTATTTACTAAACATGTTTAGTTTTGTACCACCTGCGCGAATTATAGGAGGTATTTCATTGTTTATACGCCTAAAAAGAACGGCCCATTGACATTTTATTTAACAATTTTTTAATACCGTCAAACAAGCTAACTTTGCCCCAAGGGTAATCGCCCCAACGTGATATCAAATATTGGGGTTATTTTTACCAATATGGTATCCCCACGTTTATGACGTCATCTATGTCTATCCCTTACGGGCGCACGCGTATAGCTGGTCTATGTAATGCTAAGTCTATGGCTTTGCCGCTGTTTTATTTTTTTATAATACGCCAACCTATTTGAGACACCTAAATAGTCGCGGTACCGACATTATAATAATAAGAGCTGATCATCTGTTTGGCTGTTTAATGGACCTATGCCATCATTTGATATGGCCCCTTCAACTTTTAAAAAGTTTGGAACTCGACAAATAATGGAATTTGTATGCAACATTGCAGTCTCGATTTCGGGTTTTTAACTTTTTAATTTTTTGACTGACCATAAACAACGCACTAGCGACCTACTTTTTAACCGGCAACGTCGACTTTGCCGTCCATTTTTGAGAAAACCTCTTTAACCGCTTACTGGCTAAAAAGAAACAATATTTTAAATATTCAATCTTCTGAATATGTCAATAATATTCTGAAGCTCATAACTTCATTTTCTTTTTTAAAGCAATTCATGTTTGGTGTTCGATGCTGATAATTTTTTTCGTAATAAAACTGGTTAAAATTATGAGTGATACGATGATAAAATCTGAGCAGACGGTAACGAGGTCTACGAGCACCGAATTGCGTGGTGTTGATCTTAAACTCGAGTTGGAAGACTTGGAACAGCTAATTACTCCGATCGGCCAGGCGGTGGTCCAATGTCTGCGAAACTGCGGAAATAGTGCGAAGATTAGCGAGATAATAAAGCGCTTGAGAGCCCCTCTGCGTGAAGATGATATACATCTTAGACTGTCTGCTAAAGATGAAGAGGCCTTTAAACTTTTTGAAAAAAGGAATAGCCAATCTGATGCTGTAGCCGAAGATCCCAACGATAGGTGTCGCCGACGACGACGCCGCCATCAGTGCAAGTGCACTCGCAAACGCCGTTACCGTCGACGACGTCGCCGACGACGACGCTGTTAAATTACGCTACGCTCTTACGTCACGTCACCTCAGTCTCCGTTTTTTTTTGGTCAGTGAAAAAGTTGCCTTAACATCGTCTTTTATGGCAATGCGGTACACTCACTGTATAACGTGTTTCTATCAGATCCCTGCTAAGGCTACCAATTCACTTCTTTTATTTCTTTATTAATTTCAATACGAATTTAAAATAAAATAGAATATTCACTTATTCAATTTTAAACATTCGTAAGTATTGAATCGCAACGAAAGTTAACGCAACAACAAAACTCAAAACAGGCCTTATTCACCTATTTTATATTTCCTTATCGAGATTGTTTAAGCATCGTTGATAGACTACCATGTTTATGGAATCCGTGAAGAATATTATTAGATCATGGCCAAGTGCTCTGAATTAACAAACTGCCTTCGCCACAATGGCCTTACCTAAATGTTAGTGTCCGTGTCGTGTATGTTTCTGTTGTAGTGATTTTGTAAAGATTATAAGTTGAAATTATCAAAAAAATGGCGCTGTGAATGTTGTTTGTGAATGTTTTGTGGTTTTTTTTTACTACAGTATAATTAATTATTAATTGAATCTGTTTTCTTTTTTCAGTAAGTATTCAGTTTATTTCTTGCAATGCATGGTAGTCTACGTCAAGATATGTTTACGTATTACAAAGGTGTAAGGTGTAATTTATATAAAGCTTTATACCTTTATATAAAGCCTTGTAATATCCGTAACTACCACTTTTTGGTCTCCAATTGGGCTGAATTTATTTATACGTCCTTTTTTAGCATTAGAAAAAGGGTAAACAATCTTAACGTGTCTTTTTATTCAAAAACACATGAAAAATAAACCTCAGCAAATATGTAACAATATAGCAAGGACATACATATACATTATATTGGTTTCATACGAGGGCCGTTCGATAACTTTCCAAAATGAAGAAAAATAATTGAGTCTAATTTATTTATCTAATACATACGCTCCTTCTAGCTCGATATAACTAAACAGAGGCTTTTTAGGGGCCATTATTCCGTTTTCATATAATTTTCTGT
The DNA here is from genome assembly GCF_947568885.1 of Cydia strobilella. Classification (NCBI taxonomy): domain Eukaryota; kingdom Metazoa; phylum Arthropoda; class Insecta; order Lepidoptera; family Tortricidae; genus Cydia; species Cydia strobilella. Next base: position 8,800,981 of record NC_086068.1, on the reverse strand, counting down.
AAAGGTCCTCAAAATAGCCATTTAGGGCGTCAATTTATTTGGGTGTTAGTAGTTTTTTTGTCGTATTAGCCACTTAATGAAATCTGGACACATACGTAAGTCGCGGGGGTACAAATCCTGCAAATGTGGTAAATGGAGTATTCATTCGAAGCAAAACTCTTAAATTTTCGCCGTCGCAACGGTAGCCGTGTGAATAGGCGAGTCATCGTCTTTAAGGACTGCAGTGGCAGCCCACATGCACAAAGCTTCTTTTTGACAAATACTCTAGTAATATACATATTGATAACTTATTCCGGCGAGCTGTTTGTAATGTCTGCTGTCTCCCCAGGTAGTTGTTTAATACAATATTTATACTTTTCTTGGTCGTTTCTGGGATAGACCCCTCATTGGGTCTCGAACTCCGGAACGTCTTTAATTGACGCTTTGTCGTCTTCGTATGGAATCATCTACCCAAATGCGGACGGTTCTAAAAGAAGGTTAAGAGTCCCCTATTACACGATGCCACACAGTTTTAATCTGGTTTCTATTTTTCCTTT